>NC_044388.1:48916927-49217047 GCF_006542625.1 Nomascus leucogenys
CTGTTTCCAGGCACACCTCTTAGCACCTCACTCACTGCCACGCGCTCAACAAGCCAGGCTTCACCTCTGCCCGCCTGCCTCCTCTTCCTTATCTTCAGTGAGCTGCACTGTCCCTGTCCCACCTGGGGACGTCCTGCCACCATCAGGAGCCCCGTCCTCGGTCCCATGCAGCAAAGCCCAGGCAGTGGGATGGGTGGTAGAGAATCGCCCTGCTCGCTGTAAAATCTACACCCGAAGCCTGGTTGGAGACACTTGGTTGCAGACTTGGCCTAAGACTTGACCATGGAACTTAAAACAACTGAAGATCCTTGCACAGGAAGAAATCAAACCGCCAAGTCCTAGTGTCAGGATTCGCTGTCTTCCAGACTCAGTCTCCCGCGTCACAGCTCAAAGCGGGAGAGCTGGGAGGCGACAAGCACAGGCTATGGCGCAGCTGTTCAGGGCCGACATCGGGCAGGTGCTCAGACCTTCAGAGGTGATTCTCTAAAGCAATGGGACTCCACTGCTCTGGGGTTTGCAAATTGGTTCTGTGCTTTGCTGAAAATTCAACAAATAGATAAACTCCCAGATGGAATGTTCTGACGTCCAGGCGGCAGAGCTCTCGTCTGCTCTGAGGACGTGTGATTCATCCACATAAACATAATGCTGCCATCCTGCTGCAGAAGTCCAGCCCAAATGCCACCTTGTTTCGAGCCTGTGTACATCTCCAGGCGGCTTTAAAAACAAGGCAATTTTCTCTCACAGGCCCAATACCATCCCCACACCTACCAAAACTAACTTCTAAATCTCATCCAATACCCGGACCATATTTCAGAGACCTCTGAACATCTTTAAGATGATGTCCGCAAAGTTGGTTTACCAGCTACTGCATATGAAGATAAATTACATCGAGGGCAGAATTCATTTGGATGTGTAAGTCTTTTTTATTTGTTTTTGTTTTTTAGATGGAGTCTCACACTCTCATCCAGGCTTGAGTGCAGTGGCTCAATCTCAGCTCACTGCAACTTCTGCCTCCCAAGTTCAAACGATTCTCCTGCCTCAGCCTCTTAAGTAGTTGGGATTACAGGCATGCACCACCACGCCCAGCTCATTTTTGTATTTTTGGTAGAGACAGGGTTTCACTATGTTGGTCATGCTGGCCTTGAACTCCTGACCTCAGATGATCCGCTCGCCTTGGCCTTCCAAAGTGCTGGGATTACAGGCGTGAGCCACCGCGTCTGGCTGGATGTGTAAGTTTTGATGTGAGTTCAAAACAAGTCTCTGGGGAAAAAAAAAAAAAAAAACCACTGCCTTTCTTTAGGGCAAGGCCCTGGCCTTTCTAGCCCATAGGTGGAGGGCATTTACTTGGCACTCTGGAGCAAGAAGCTGATCCCAGGACACCTTTCTTAAGAGTGGCAGGAGCTGTGATATTTCCTGAGGTCACACTGTTTTCATCCCCACGACCAGAGGCGTTTGCACTAGGACTTGGTGCGTCTTGGTTTCCTTGCCTTCCTGTCACAACCTCTTGTGATTATAACTAACGCACTAAATGTCTCCTAGCTTCAGTTGTCTCCTTGGTAAAGTCCAGATGTAAAAATATTTTGCTCACTTCACAGGAACTCAACAATCATACATGAAGGTTCTTGGAAAAGCACCGCATTCTATGCCTACGAAAAGCGATGTCAGGGTTAGCAGGAACGGTTAAATATAGGCACACCTGTGCAGACATGCTTGGCAGGAGCTGAGGACATCATTGTGCATGATAGCAGTTTTGTTATTGGCACAGCTGAGTAATTAGCTTGTTATGTAACAGCACATAGACATCACACCCCTAGTGTCTCCGTGAATGCAGTATTTCTCCCATCAATGCAAGGCGACATATGAAGATACAGGGGCAGCGGGTAGAGAAACTGCTGTGTGGATTTCCTTCTAAAAACTCCAGGACACTGATCAGTTAAATGGCTAAGTTTGAAGACATCTTCTAAACAGCAAACTGATGTATCCCTTTTGCTTTTGGCCAGAGCCTCTGTGCTCCCGGCTCCCTCCTGCAGCCCTGTCTTCTGTGATCTGCCCTCAGCCCTGGTCCACCTCGTGGTTCTATCCTAACCTCATCTCATCCCATATGATCTCACCCACCCTCTCCATGGCTTCAGTTGACATCTAGAAGCCCACTGTGGTTTCTTGCTGTCCTCACAGCCGTGGGGGTCTCTGAGTAGTACACCCGGCACGTCTAATTTTCTCACACCTAAACAGAAGTCTCAGAGTTGCGGAAAATAATCAAACTCATTCCAAACTTTTGTCAGTCTAGCTTTCTTCGGTTAAATGCTTCCCTCTTCTTCTGTGATAATAGATTTGCCCATGGCAAGCAAGGAGAGGGCCGAGAACAGCCCTTTCGTTGCTCGGTACTTGCACCTCTGCTTGGCGTGGAGCACATGGGGTCCCCCTTCTGTTTCCCTGGAGAGCCTGTGCAGCCCCTGAGAGCAGAACTACACGAACTTCAGCTCCACAGCCTCCCAGGCCTAGATCGCCCATGCCCCGGGGCTGCTGTCAGTTCCCACTGTGGAGTCTCCCAGACTTCAGCATGTGCTTCTGCTCTATGAGGGTTCCTCTGACAGTGGGCTCTCACTCAGGAGAGTCTGCTGTGCATGAACAGTGCTACCTTCAGGCACGGTGGTGAGGGGGCCGGGTGCTGAGCAAGACTGCGTTCCAGTCTGAGCTATCTCTACCTAGTTACGTGACCTTGGGCATTATTTGGCCTGTTTACTGCAGTTTCCTCCTGTGTAAAATGGGGATAGTTATGCAGATCTGAAAATGCTATCGTGAGAGTAGCTGCTAATCCATGTAAACGCGGGACAGTGTCTGACAAACAGCCCAGGGGCACCGTGACCGAGCCTGGGAAGCACAGATGCTGAAGCTGTTAGCTGTGGCACGCAAGCCTTGGTGCACCTCGGACCACCCAGAGTCCGTGATAAGTGCAGACGCCTGGGTTCCTGCCCTAGGCTGGCTGTTACTTGACAGTCCAGCGGGTCACTCCAATGCATTGTAAGGCTGCAGAGCCGCCACCTCAGACAAAGTTAAGGGTTATCTGCTCCACACACACAACTAAAAAGGCCAAAAGCAAGTCACCAAGGCACTCTTCCCTCCTCCTCTGCCTCAGCGAGTCTGGAGGAGTTAGCTGTGGGGAGGCTGGCTTTGCACAGGCGTGGGGCTGGGCTCCCATGCGGCTCTGACACCATCGTTTGTGTGTCGGCAGCCAGCAGCGTTTTATTCTCAAACAGTGGCATTTTTCAAACGTCTGATCAGGAACCTTCATTTTCAAAACCTACTTGTCATTCAAAATGTCATCGTGGATAATATATAATCCATCAGCCTATACACACAATGGGATTTCGTGTTGTGACTTGGTATGTCAAACCTAGGATAGTAAACCTGAAAAAACTTAGTCTTCCCACTCTCAAAAGAATGTTCTTTTCTGATGAGGATGTGTGTAAGCCGTGTGTGAGTGACTGACAGGACTCGGGGCTGGGGGAGGGCTGGCTCGCTGCTGTTTCCTGTGTGGTCAGGATCACAGCGAGTGAGGAGTGGTGAAGCCACCAGAGGCTTTCTCTCTGGATGCCTGCGCTTCCCCCCCATCTTCCAGCTGAGGTCCCGGTCCCCAGGCTGCTGTGTTCAGGAGCTGTTTTATCATAGAAATATCTTAATTTTCAAAAGCGGGTATATGTTTCCTTGTTTCCCTCTGTATTCCTACTGTTCTGTATCTTCTCTTTTTCTCCTTTGATAGGATGTGACTGGGAAAAAGAAACGCAGGACCACAGGAACACCTGTGATCTGTGCTTTCTCTAAAGAAGGCATCAGGGCTTCAATATTTAGAGGGGAAAAAATGGGCAGGAGAGGAAAGAGGAAAGAAAAAAAGGGGGAGGATACGGTCACCTTCTTGCGAAGCTCTGATGAGGGCTCCATAAATCCATGTGCTGCCAGTGAAAAGAAGGGGGCAGAGGGACAGTCAACTGTGCGTTCCTCTCCTGCCCAGCGAGTGTGCTTTTGACATGAGACAGCAAACGGGGGGCAGTCACACACGCATTTGTCTCAGGTGAGGGAGAAATGACGTCCAGTCCTGACTTTGTCCTGTGCCTGTGGAGATAAGCTGTGAATTCACATTGTCAGGGTGAAATTCAACAGAACATTGTTTTAGGGTAAAGATCTTGGGCCCACAGGGAGGTACCTTGTGAGAAAATTGTGAGCGAGGCCTCCTAGGGGAGGTATGTGGCCTTCTATCTACTTAGGAACAAAACAGGAGCAGTTAACCCAAGGTTAACTTTTCCCAATGGCTTAGTGAGTTTGGGGTCCCAAGATTGTGATTTTCTGTTTACGTGTTCTCAAAGAACCAGCTATTGGCCTTATTGATTTGACCATCTCCATTGCATCTTTGTGTTCTATTTCATTTGTTTTTATTAGCTCTTTCCCTCTACTTTCTTTGAGCTCATTCTTTTTTTTTGAGTTTCATGCATAGCTCATGTTTAGTCTCTTTGCCTCTTTAACACAGGCACTTAAACTCCACATTTACCTTGAAGTGTTTCTTTAGCTGCATGCCACATTTTGATATAAAATTTTTCATTACTGTTCAGATACCAATTTCTCTAATGTTTGTTAATAGTTTCTTTTTTGACCTATGTGGTATTCAGAAGTCTGTTTTAAAACTTCCAAATGTCAGCCAGGCATGGCTTACAACTGTAATCCAGCCACTTAGGGAGGCTGAGGTGGGAGGATCACTTGAAGCTAAGAGTTCCAGACCAGTCTGGGCAACACAGTGAGACTCCATTTCTACAAAAAATAAATAAAATTTCCAAATATATGCAGGGTTTTAAAACTTATCTTCTTGTTACTAATGTCTAATATAATTTTACTGTGGTCAGATAATTCGATACTAATTTTTTACTTCTTGAGACTTGTTTGTGGCTAGAATGTGGTCAATCTTTAACTAAAGTCAGAAGGTTCTACAAATTTCTGCCAGATTAATTAAGCTTGCTAACAGTGCTTTTCAAATTTTCTATACATTTGATGATGATTTTGACTGCTTAATCCATCAATATTGAGAAAACTGTGTTAAAAATCTACTAGTCTGTTTATGGATTGCAAATCCCAATAACTAAAAAATTGTATCTATTGAAGTTAATATATTATTATTTACTTTTTTTTTTGAGATGGAGTTTTGCTCTTTTTGCCCAAGCTGGGGTGCAATGGTGTGATCTCGGCTCACTGCAACCTCTGCCTCCTGGGTTCAAGTGATTCTCCTGCCTCAGTCTCCCAAGTAGCTGGGACTACAGGCGCCTGTCACCATGCCTGGCTAATTCTTCTGTTTTTAAGAGAGACGGGGTTTCAGCATGTTGGCCAGGCTGGTCTTGAACTCCTGACCTCAGGGTGTCCTCCTGCCTTGGTCTCCCAAAGTGCTGGGATTACAGGCGTAAGCCACCTTGCCCGGCCTGAAGTTATTAGTATTATTAAATGTACCTAAGTTTAGAAATTTTTTTATCTTCCTGGCAAATTGTTAATTTCATCATTACACAATAGCCTTAATATATTCCTAAATAACATTTTGCCATCAGGTATACTTTGTGTGATATCAACTTAGCACCGTTAGCTTTCTTTTCATGAATATTTCCCTAGCAAACATTTTTTTGGTGGTGGGAGTGGGGTAGGGCTGGCATTCTTTTGCTTTCAATTTTTGAGTCCTTTTATTTAGGATACAGAAATAGCATATATTTAGAAATACCATATAGATGAATTTTTTTTGGGGGGTGGGATCTAATCTGAGGATCTGTGTCATCTGAAAACATTAGTTCATGGATATTACTGTGCTAATCCATTAGAAAATATTTTTACCCCTTGGTTTGGATTTTCTATTCACTTTCCTTTTTGTGTGCTTCACAAATCCCCCTTCCATGTTAGTTACTCCTACTGATTTTTTTTTTATTTTAATTCCTCACCAACATATGCTGCTTCAAAAGTTTTCTATTCTACATCTATTCTTTTTTAAAAATTAAAACACAATTTTTCATTTTAAAATAATTTCAGACATAAAAATGTGTCAAAAATAGAATGAAGAATTCCCATATTCCTTCTCCTCTCCCAGCTTCTCCAAGTATTAATATCTCAAATAGCCACAACACAATGATTAAAAGCAGGAAATTAACATTGATATAATATTATGAACTAATTTACAGATCTTATGAAAATTTCACCAGCTGGCTCACTGACATCCTTTCTCTGGTTCAAGATCCAATCCAGGACCACACATTGCATTTAATTGTCACATCTCCAATCTGGGGTAGTTCCTCAAGTCTCTGTCTTCTGTGACCTTGATAATTCTGAAGAGTATTGGTCGAGTATTTTGTAGAATGTGCCTCAATTGTGTTTGTTTTTTGGGATTAAATTCAAGTTATGAGCATCCCTTCTCTGGAATTTTTGCCAAAAATGTAAGTTAACACTGCTTGTTCTAGAAGAGTGAAATATCAGCAAACTGGAGATGTCTCGGTTCCAGTCTGCTTTTTCCTCCAGATATTACGCTCACCACATCCTGTCCTCCTATTCTAACTTCCTAATTCATGGGCAGGAGGAGACTTAGATCCCGGAGGCCTGACAGCTTCAAGAGGTAGTCCTAGAGCGTGATGGCCACAGGCCAACAGCAGACCCCGTGATGGCTGTTGGGTGCAGCAGAGTGTGCCGAGTCTCCAGAACTGGTCGGGAGAGCATCTAATTAACATTATGTCCAGCACAACCTACAAGGAACAGGGGGCTTCTTTACTCCCTTTAAAGTGTAGGGTTTTAGTGTCGTGCTTCCTCCTGAACCTTAAAACCGTATTCTGAACTGTCACTTTAAGAATCCAAGTAACTTTAAGAAAGAAAACTGATTTAAAGACAGCTAAGGGGTAAATCAAGGATGGGCCCTCATGGCAGTCTTATTAGAACTTGTTTGCATCAGGAAACAATTTGGCTTTGCTGAGTGTCTGATTAAGTCTTAAAAATAATGCAGATGGCTGGGCACGGTGGCTCACGCCTGTAATTCCAGCACTTTGGGAGGCTGAGGCGGGTGGATCATGAGGTCAGGAGTTCGAGACCAGCCTGGACAACGTGGTGAAACCCCGTCTCTACTAAACATACAAAAATTAGCCAGGCGTGGTAGCACATGCCTGTAATCCCAGCTACTTGGGAGGCTGAGGCAGGAGAATTGCTTGAACTCAGGAAGCAGAAGTTGCAGTGAGCCGAGGTTGTGCCACTGCACTCCAGCCTGGGTGACAGGGCAAGGCTTTGTCAAAAAAAAAAAAAAAAAAAAAAAAAAAAAAAAAAGGCAGACAACTCATGGGGAAATAGACCCACAGAACAAGGACAATGATTATCCAGAGGCCTCAGGAGAAAGTCAGATAACAAGCTTGGGACCGCTAACTTCTGGTTTGCAGTCTGAAACTCCTGCTTGATGCAGAACAACACTTTCTGTGAGTTGTATCTATGCCCATGGTATCTATTCCTCAAGTATTAAAACAGAATGCAAATTAATCGATGTTACAGATTGTGAAAATAGTTGGAGAAGTGATAATAGCCTTTAAGGCTTCATGTATTCATATGCTCAGCATATTTACTGAGCAATGGCCAGAACAGGCTTATTTTTAAAAATTCCACTATTACTCCTCTTCTGCTTCTACAAACACCAATTTAGAGCACTTTGTGTATAATTGAAGTCCAACCACCCTTACTACACGCAAGGAAACAGATGCAGCCAGCCAAAGACCATGTGACTTTGACAGCACTGCACAGAGCTGATGACAACTGAAAGGAGAAACCAGCCCACTGTCTTTTGATCTCATTTTCTCTATGGCTTATATGCAGTTTTCTATTTCCTTGACTTCTGCCCTTTATGATTTCCTTCATTCTACTAACTTGGGGTTGGGGTTGAATTTGTTCTTCTTTGTTAATATCTTAAGATGGAACCTTAGATCACTGAATGTAGATCTGTTCTCTTTTCTAGCGTAAGCATGAAATTTTACAAATCTTTTCCTCTAAGCACCCTATAGTTGCATCCCTCAAATTTTGATATGTTTAACTTTTCATTCAGTTCAAATATTTTCTAATTTCTCTGGTGTTTTCCTCTTTGATTCCTGGGGTATTTGGAAGTGCACTGTTTAACTTCCAAATATTTAGGGCTTTTCTTGATATTTTATTGTTATTGATTTTCAGTTTCATTCCACTGTGGTCAGAGAACAAACCACATAATTTGAAAATTTTAATTTTCTTTGAGATTTGTTTCACGACACAGCATATCAATCATTATTCATATCTTCTATGTCTGATTATTTTCTTCATCTAGTTCGATCAGCTGCTAAGAGGAGCTTAAAACTTCCAATCTGAGAATGATACTGCCTATTTTTCCTTTAATCCTGTGAATTTTGTCTTACGTATTTTAATGATCTTCATGCTTTGTTACTAGATACATACATTATTGTTGTATCTTTCTGAGTGACCATTTTATACTTATGAAAAGTCCTTCTGTTATGTTTTATCTTAAAATCTTCATTACCTTATATTGATATAGCAACTCCAGCCTTCTTTATGCTTACTATTTGCATAGTGTATTTTTTTTCCATCCAGTTCCTTTCAACCTATCTGTGCCATTTTAAAACATAAAGTTCATCTCTTGTATACAGCATATAGTTGGGCCATGCTTCTTTATTCATTCTGACAACCTCTGCCTTTTAATTGAAATACTTAATCCATTAATGTTTAATGAAATTATTGCTATGGTTGTGTCTGGACATATCATTCTGTTATTTTCTATCTGTTCTCTGTTCTTCCTTTTATGCCTTTTTAAAATTACACGACTATTTTAAAAACGCAATTATAATTTTCTTATTGGCTTTTTAGCTATACGCCTCTACATTGTTTCAGTGATGGAAACATATATCCAGGGACTACAACATATATCCTTAACTTTTCACAGTCCCTTTACATGTAATATATTACCACTTAATGTAAAATGTAGAAATCTTGCACCAATATAGGTCCATTCCCCACCCCCTTATTTTACATCTATACAGGCTATAAACCCACAGGACAATGCTATACTACTTTATAAACAGTTATATATAAGTACCTTGCACTAACCGATTGTGCCGCTGGAGCTCGCAGTCATATATATTATAAAACCTTTCAGAAAAAGCAAAAAGAAAGAATTCTGTATTTACCCAGCTGTTTACCATCTCTAATGTTCTTCACTGCTTTCTGAGGATATGCACTTCCATCAGATACCATTTCCTTTCCGTTTGAAGAACTTCGTTTAACATTTCTTATAGTGCAGGTCTGCTGACAACAAATTGTCTTAGTTTTATCTAAAAATGTCTTTATTTAGCTGAAATAATATCTTCACTTAGAAGTGAAGAACTCTGGATTTGACAGCTTTTTTCTTCTATCACTTTAAAGATGCCTATTTCTCTCTCTCTGGCCTCCATAATTCTGATGTTAACCCAGAAGTTGAGTCCAATGTTGTTCTCCTATATGTAGCAGGAGTTGTTCAACTGCTGCTGACGAGATCTGTTTTTTAGTGTTGGCTTTAACAGTTCGTGGCAGTGTGGCACTTTTTGTCTTTATCTTTTTTGCTGTTTGTTGAGCATCATGAATCTGTAAATTTGCATCTGCCATAAACTTTGGGAAATAGCCATTATGTCTTGAAATATTTTTTCCTGCCTGATTCTCTCTTTGCTTGCCTTGTAGGACCACAGTTATCCATGTGTTAAGACCATTTGTTATACTGAACAGGTCTCTATAAAACTTCCCCAAACATTTCCCTATTATTCATATTGGACAATATCCCCTGGTCTATCTTCAAGTTCCTTTACTCTTTCCTCAGTTCTCATCACTGTGCTATTTAAGCCCAGTCAGTATTTTTGCTTTATTTCAGAAATTGTATTTTTTGGTGCTAAATTTTTCATTTTAAAAATTGTTTCTGTGTCTCTGCTGATATCTCCTATTAAATTGTTGCTAACTTATTTTACTTCATTGTGGATAAAGTGCATTAAAAGCTTCGATAATTCCAATGTTTAGATAATCTCAGGGTTGGACTCAGTTGATTTTCTATTCTCTTGAAAATATGTTCCATCTTCCTTGTTCTTCATATGTCAGGTAATTTTGGATTTTTATCCTTGACATTATGAAGAATAAATTGTGGATGAACTGGATCCTGTTCTTTTGATTTAGCAGGTACTTATCTGGCTTGGAGTTGAACTGCAAACCCAGTTTTCTCGAGTGTTTCTTGAGTGGTAGCTTTAATCTCAGTTAAAATCTTTGTCTTCAGCCTGACTCGGCTTCATATACAAGTGTTCAGGGGCCAGCCAGCAATTTTTTTTTTTTTTAGTTTACTAAATGCCCTGTTTATTCTGTGAACAAGGCTCAGAAATGTATAGACAGAATTTGTAGGTTGAGAAATCTGTGTAGTTGTGACTTTACAACTATACTTCACAAAAGCAGTAATGACAGCAGTTTCTGAACACATTAACCTACTGTTCTTTGGTTTAAAGTGAACACAGAATAGTTCCTAGCAGAATCTAAGTGGTGATCATCACAGTTTGCTGCTTTAGTCTTTAAGAACGAGTGGAGTTTTCACTTGAGCCACCACCTCCTTGCTGCTCAGGGCTTCAACAATCACAAGTGCTAACTCGAAGCTGGTCCCAGGCCCCCAGCTGGTAAGAATCAGGTCACCCTTTTCCACATGATTCTCAGAGTAGGTGTAATGATCTCCATTCATCGTTCTGTCTTTAGCAAGGAGGTGTAACTTTGAAAGTAAACTTTCAAAGGTGTAACAGGTGTAACTTTACTTTCAAAAACCTGTGTCATGAGCCAAAAGAGCAATGGGACCTGCACAGATGGTGGCTACCAGGCCCTTCAGGTTTTCCTGCTCCTTCAGTATCTCCTTCACGGCAGCAGACTCAGATAAATTCTGTGAATCCAGATTACCTCCTGGTAGAACCACCGTGTCATACGGTCCCTCCTTTTTTGCATCTTCAAGACTGGCATCAGGAGAAATGACAATATTGTGGCTACACTGTACTGGGTCTTTCCCAGCCAGACCTGCAACGGTGACCTCAATCCCAGCTCACCTCGTGACATCTACAGGGATGACTGTCTCCTCTGCTCCTTTAGCTAGGATGACCAGAGTTCTTTTGGAAGCCATTTTTATGTTACGTGTTTTAAAGACCCGCACCAGGATGCGATTTTGACAGAATTCAAGGATTTCTTCTCTGGCTTTTTCTTTTCTAAAATCCCGCTTCTCTCTCCAGTAGCTGCAATTTCCTGGATACAATCTTTTGGTTTCTTGGAGCAGAGAGGCACAGAGGATTCAAAAAAATAGTTCAAGAAAACTTCCCAGAATTGACAGATTTTAGACTCACCACCAGGAACAACAGGGCATCACACCCAGAACAACATTAAGAGCTTTCAAAAAACTAAGAAAAGATGATTCTGCAGAGAGCAGCAGGTGAAGAGACACTGGAGGACAACAGCACAAAAGCCTCCGAATTCTGAGGAAAAATGATTTCCAACCTAGAATTCTATACTCAAGAAGCTATCAGTAAAGATTTTCTGCAGATATTCAAAGTCTCAAAATATTTACCTCCAATATACTGTTTTCTCAGGAAGCCACTACAGGGTGAGTTTCACCATGTGAGGGAGCAAACCAAAAGAGAAAAAGACACGGGGTACAGAAGTGGCTGATCCAATCCAGGCAAAGGGAACTTCCAGGTTGGTGATTACAAAAGGAGATGCCAAGTATGAGGTCAGCCCAGCAGGCATCCAGCCTAGACTAGGACAGGCTAGAAATCTGTAAGGTAGTTGTTCAAGAAGAGAAACTTGGTAACATATCTATGTTTGAATATACTGCAAGGACATTTGAACTTGGAAGGAGGACATTTTGAGATGAGTGAAAATGGTTACAATACATAAAAATACAGTAAGAAAAGAATATAGGCTGTGGCTGGCTTAGAACTGAATGGCATCTACACAGGCCTCATAATGTGAGCACTGGATGCTGGTCTAATCAGAAGGAACACACTGAGAAGACGGGTTAAGGGAGTATGTGTGTGGTAGAGGGGATGAAAGAGGAGAGAGCTGAATTTTCATATTCTATTGTAGGAAGACCATAGAGCTCAAAGCCACAGAATCAAGAAGCGGCAATACAAACCTGTGAAGGTAGGGACCACAAGGTAAATACCAAAAGACTAAGACAGGCTAGGAGAATGGAAAGTGGATGGCTTTAGGAAGCAAGCAGAGGAGGAGGGAGATGCAGAGGGACTGATCATCTTCATAATCAGCTCTGTGGAGCCATTTGACTTTATATATTTGATTAAAAAATAGTCGGACACATTTGCTAACATTATTTCATCAATGGCACTCAACGATATTTCCTAAGGTGCTATTTGGTCCCAGCTCCTGGGCTAGCACTGCAGTTCTATACCAAGGCTCCCTGATGGCTGAAGCTGCAGCTCATGGAACTCCTTCACACAGCTCACAGAAGGGCTTTGAGGTCAGTTGAGAGCAAGGGACAGGAAGAATGGCAGAACAGAAAACAATTCCTAGGTCATCTGAAATCTGTATCCACCCAGGCGAGGCCTGGTTTCAGGAGCCTGTATTGTCTAGGTAGAAAAACTTAGCAAGCAGGAGAAAAGAGAGGGCTGGGTATAAATATTTTATAAGACAGCCCAATAGGCAAAGAAGCAGGGGCAGCAAGAATTGATCAGGCACCCAGGGAAGATAATTTATTAAAAAAGGAAGCAGAGAATAGATCTTTAAAAAATAGTTTTATTTTTGTCCTTGAGGCCAGGATACTCTGATCTTTAAGGAGGAGGTTAGTTCTCGTGAGTTAAGAGAATGGGTTCACAGTATTATGTTTCTCTGATTCCTTCCTTATCACTCTACTTGGTCATTTCTGGTTTTCTAAATGCTAAGTTTAGCGACCATTTCTCAGTACTTACCCTTTTGACATCTGCACCATTTGACCTTGCTGACAATCTCTTTATTCTTATTATAATAGTTGCCCTTCCCTTGATTTCTGTGACCCCATGACCCCATTCTTTTCAGGTTTTCCTCTTACTCTGTGATGAGTTCTTTTGGGGCCTTCCTTGGCAGTTAGAATTCAGGCAGTGGTCTTGGTTCTCAGGGATTTGTGTCTGGCTAGAGGGTTTGTAGGAAGGTGGTACAAGAATCTTTTTTTAAACATGTGAAGAGATAATAATGATAACCATGAAAATATCAACAGTGACCACAAGAACAAAACCAGTGGGTTCCAGTCATGGTAAAACACAGTTGAAGGCACAAGACAAGCTTAACTGCCCACTTTGTCGAGGATTTTCTGTGCCGAGATGGGAGAAAGACACTCTGATACCCTACTGCCTTTCATTAGCCAAACTGCAAACAAGTTACCCAAAGACCCAGGTCTTGTCCGTAAGATGTTTATTGTTACATATTTCTAACCTGGCCAGGTACAAAAAGGCTTCCAGTAATACATGTAATAAACCTCAGTGTAATAAATCCTCCTGTGCAGGGGCAGAAATGACATGAGATCAGCATACAGAAAGCATAATGGCCCTAGTACAGAGTAATATGCAACTGTGTTTAAAGCAAAGCTAAAATAATTATGGCTGCTACTCTAATTGAGGAGTGATATAGTAAATATATCTTTCAGAGCAGTTCACAAATCTATATGAAAATCTTTACAATAGAACCAACAGATAAATGTTTAGTGACAAAAATGTATGCAAGTTTACTCTATGCATAGTTATTTTATGAATATTACATAAAATATGTGACTTTATTTTAGAAACCTAATCTTGATTTAAAAACTAGTTAAAATTTGTAACTTTTCTGAAAACATATTACACAACACTCTTATGAAACTAATAGCTGAATATTCCATAGCACGTGATCAAAACAGAAATACACACCACCGCCTTGTACCAAATCCAGAATAAAAATACAATCTTTTCTATTTCTTCCCTTTAACAAAATCTATATGCAAAGATGACAGAGACAGGAGAATGAGTCAGTGTGCTGGGCCTAAGGCAATGATGCTTGTTTTGCAATGCCCAAATCATTTCTAGAACATGCCACTTTCGTGGTACACTGATATAGAAAGTCTTAGTAAAAAACCAAGTGATTTCTAATAGCTCTTTACCATTTCAAGTGAGGCCAACTTAGCTAACTCACATGAAGCCATGCTGACCCACAAAGAACATGGATGTGCTAAAAACCAAATGCCACCAGAGCGTTAAAGTACCTTGAACCTCCCTAATTTGTTTTCTCAGCTGCCTCGTTTAACTTGCTCCGGGTCCTGGTTTATCTCTCAGCTTTCATCTAACTTATATTCATCCATCTCCTCTTACCCACTAAACCAGGGTCCTGTAACTCGAGTGGCTCTTGAAATCCCCCTTTCTTCCAAGAAGTCCCCCTGACTTGTTGCAATAGTAGCCCTTGAACTCCCTCACTTGGGTATGGGGTTTTTAGGCCTTTACCTTCCACTCTGAGCCATAAAAGCACTACGGGTTTCCGTGTTGCTACTGTTTTATTAGCCTCTGGAATTGATGAACTTTCTCTGAGCTGTGACCTGGGTGGACGGACGTCAGCCTGTTCCGCTGGAAGGAAGAGCTGAGCAGTGGTGACGTCAAGGACATACGGAGCCAGAGTGTGAACCTGAGTCCTGCTACTTACCGCCTTGCAGTCTGAGAGAAGTCACCAACCTCTCTAAGCCCTGACTCCTTCCTCTGCTAAATGGACATGGCGGTAAGCTAGCCCACATGTATCATAGGCTGTTGTGAGGATTAAACAGGGCACTTCATGGTGTGCCTCGCACGTGGTAAGTCCCCAGCAAACAGAATTAGCAGGACCTGACAAATGGTTTCTGACAATGTGGTTACCAATACAGGGTTAACCAGAATGTAAGTATTTTGAGTGTTAACAGTAGAAATATAAAAAGTTATATAGCAAATGAAAATGTTCAAATAAAGACACTTAGGGAAAAATGTCAAGCAAATTACAACTTACATTAAAGGCAGATTCTTTATTGGCTGAATGTGCTATACTAGATATTTAAAATAACACAAACATTCATGATTGCAGTTTTTAAATTTAGCTCACAGTTGAGTTAGATACAACAGTTAACATACTTAGGAAAGACAATTCTTAACAGCTTTATCAAGTGCATTTGTAAAAGATTAAACTTTCATTTCCAGTTACTATCATGTCCCCCCATACACCAAATGAACCGACACATCATTTATTTTAAATAATGGAAACTGTACATGGCTACACTGTGCTCTAAAGTTACTTACATTAATGAGGACATTAATTTTAGCATTTAAAAAAAGGGATTTTAAAATAACCATAGAAAAATTTGAAAACCCTGACAAGCCGACTACAAAGAGAGAATTCCTCAGTTTTCAGATGCAACGGTATGATGGAGTTGGATGGGCAGCTGACTGTGAGAGAAGTCACGGTGACCTGAACCTATTCCAGTAAAGCCAGTCAGCAGTGAATGTGGGGCAACTGCACACGCCTGGTCTACAGCTCCCACTGCCTGGTGACCAAGGAGCGTCCTGAAGTTTGAGAGAAGAGACTGTGTGACAGCAACATTCTTCCAGCTACTCAACAAGGTCCCTCAGCAGGTAAGAAGTGGCAGAGACAAAGTCACCTGCTGAAGGAGCGGGCAGCGGTGGGCAGGGAGTTGGCCGTCTACGCGGAGCCTGGCCTTTCCTTTAGGGGACCCTGAAGCCTGCGACTGCCCCGCCAACACCTGTGAGTGTAACACAGTACCCGTAACACGTTCACACTCCATCACAGATAACACACAGGGCGTCGGACTGCAACACATGGATGGGAAGTGACACACATCAAATTAAGAGTGAGTGAGAATGAAAGCTAGTGCTTAGTCCTGTGAAAAATAAAAATCAGACAGCAAAATGCAAAGTTAAATCAGACACCTGGACCACAAATAATCTACCCCAGTAATATGTATTTTAATGGAGACCACAAATTTTTCCAAAAACCTGCTTGAATTAGAAAACTTAAGGCCATTTATATGAAATAAGGGTTTTAAGCACAGCTGTACAGTTTAGGACAGTAAGAGCTCCAAAGATGTCTACATATAACTTTCCAAATCTCCTCTTATCAATCAGTCTCTCCATGTGTCATGGGAGCTGCCTGCGCTTCCGTGAACGGGACACTGAGAAATGCTTCAATATGTGCCACGCCATTCCAGAACACTCCCTGCAGAAGCAGCTCTTCCCGCAGCACTCAACCTTCTGCTGAGATGCAAAATATATTTTAAAATGTATTTTAAAGTCATACAGGATCTGATCTAGTAAGAAAGAATGGCAAAACAAATACTTCTTGGGCATTTCAAATGAGGTCATTTTAGTTGAAATGTATGCCAACACTTTTCGAAGTCAGAGGGAGAAAAATGGCAAACCCAGTGTTTAATACACCAAATACCTTTAGGGTACTTAGAAAGTGAACAGTCTTATTACTTGTTATTTTCCTGGACTTGGCAGATACTTATGTTTTCATCATGGTTGAAGAAGCTGCTTGGAAACAGGTGAGCTGCAAGTGCATGCCACTCTTAAACTTGTTCAGGAGCTCTTCCAGTAACCTGCAGGAAGGAGACACTTGTCTTACAGCCTGACAGATGGGGTGGCCCTAGCAACACAAGAAAACACCAGGGGAGCCAGTGCCTGGCTCTGCCTGTGCTTGCTGTGTCGGGAAGGCAGCTGAAAGGTTCTATCTGTGGATCCTTAACTCAGCAAAAGAAACACATCAATCAAAGAAGTTGGTCAAATAGGATATACTGATACACGTATTTATGTTTGTATAGAAACATCCCCTTTCTATCCCCTCCCAAGATTAATTAGATTCCTCCCTAATACAGACTGATGTTTGGGCCTATTCTTTTTTAGAAATTCAACTCTAAAATAATTTACACACCTTCAAATTCACTTTTTGTTAGATGGTTCTATGAACGTTGGCAAAGCCATACTGGAGTGTAACAGGCTACAGCACGTGGCATGGCTGCACCCTCTCCCCTGCCTCTCTAGTCAGCCTCTTCCCTAACCCCATCCCCCAGCAGCCACTGCTGACTTTCCCTTCCTCCCATTTTGCATTTTATGTTTAACAGATATTAGACAGTGAGGAGCGAAAGCAGTGAGTTAACCACCAGGGGATGCAGGGTTACGGCTAATTCCACTAGGCAAGTCGCTTTGCTACCTGATACCTCAATCTGTTTCCCCAACTGATCCGATAGTCATCTAAATTTTCTTTTTCTTTTTTTTTTGAGATGGAGTTTTGCCCTTGTCACCCAGGCTGGAGTGCAGTGGTGCAATTTCAGCTCACTGCAACCTTCACCTCCCAGGTTCAAGCAATTCTCCTGCCTCAGCCTCCTGAGTAGCTGCAACTACAGGTGCCCGCCACCACGCCTGGCTAATTTTTGTATTTTTAGTAGAGACGGGGTTTTACCATGTTGGCCCAGGATGGTCTTGATTTCCTGAAGTCATGATCCACCACCTCAGCCTCCCAAAGTGCTGGGATTACAGGCGTGAGCCACTGCGCCTGGCCCTAGTCATCTAATTTTAAAGCTAGAAAGGATTTTAGAGTTTTCCTGGTTTGGATGAAGCAACCAAGAACTGGGTTTAACAGTACTGAGGTCAAGAGATTATTTCACGGTTTAACAATGTTCAATATTAGAATACTATCTCCACAGCAAACCTAAAATATAGTCTTGACCTGGGGCTATTTCAGGGTGTGTATTGTTCTTGACACACTATGACACACTACCTTTTGAGCCCTGTTCCACATATGAAACGTAGCAGTGATTGTTTTAAAGAAATGAACAGGGTTTGGAACCAATTCAAATAAAGGCTGGAAGCTAGTGAGAGAAAGCAGCAGCAGGAAAATGGAAGAAAGGGCTGACAGTGCAGGCACTGTCTGCACAGCCGCCACGCGCCCAAGTGGGACACGCGCGTTGGGGGATACTGATGGTGGAAGGGCTGGTCTGCTGCCCGCTCTGTGCGTTGATGCCATGTGACAGCTTCCCCCCATCGCCCAGCCCATGTGCTCCGCCCTGCACTGAGTCTGCACTGCATTCACGGTGCCAGCATTTCACAGTCAGTGCACCACATGTGCCTGTCCATGGGTCCGGCAGCCACGTGCAGAGGGGGTGGTGAAGGAATGAAGACTGCCTCTGCTGGGGGAAGCCTGGGCATTTATGAAATTTACCTGGCCTAAATTTTCTCTTAGGTCCGTTTCCTGTTCTATGAGTAGTAAAGTTCAGGTTGAGATCATCAGTGTGGTCTAATGAAATATATATGTATATATGAAACTTTATTATGCCATATGTGCACATCTACTCTTAACATTTTATATTTTATAGAACACAAAATAAATACTCCTGAGTTACTCAAAGATAAAATCACTGACTCCTGCGTTTTACTATGCTGTCTTTTTCCATTACTTCTTACGTATGCTACTAATAGAGTTTACTGAGTAAGTCATAGGTAGCTTTCTTAAGACCTTTTCTGTACCAGTCACTTGAAACGACAGCCAACTTCTAAATGTTCCTAAACCCAGAAGAAAGGTCTTACCTTATTCTGTCACTCGGAAGACATGCAAGTTACAGGTGACGAGACGTAACCTACTAACGCTATTAAGTAGGTACATCTGGCTTATTCTGATTATTTGGATTCTGCTCTTCCTAGAATCCAAATCATTATTACTTTTTAAAAGGTACTTTAGGTAACAGAACCTTGTTGAGCACAGAACAGCACACAGGACTTACTTTTTATCTGCTCCACTGGAAAGCTGGGGCAGGGCTTCCAAAGCCTGCTTAAAACTTGACCTGGAACACAAACAAACAGCCACACTGAAGTTGAAGCCTTGCATAGGAGAACTGCTGACAAATTCTTAAGCATCCCTTAATTATTGAGAAGCCAATAAAAGCCAGTGAAGCAAGGAAATACGAGAAAAAGTAAAAGTGAAAAACAACAGAAAAAGTAAAAGTAAAAGCGAAGGTGTAGCTACCAGGTGGAGGCTTTGTAGCAGCAGGGTCAGAAAAACTCAAATAGGAAATGAAACGTAACTTGAAAAGCTAAAGGGAAAACAGATCTTTGAAAGGATGCTACCTGTGATAGAGGACAGCTTAATGTGAACATGTATAATTTAAAAGGAGTCTTTTCAAAACAACTGGAGATAGTTTCTTTCCTTTCTTACCAGTTACTCTAAGAAATGGGGATGACCTTTTGAAAGATGACACACAGTGGGGTGTTGACAGTATTTGGCATGCACAGGGCCTGATCTACGGCCAATGTCTTGTAATAATTAAATACAGTCTACTTAAAACTTGTAGAAAAACGGAGAGCTATATAGATGCTTTAAAAATTCAACATAATTTCTTTACATGAAGAAGGTAAAAGGAAAGAATTTTAAAAAGATAACTTTGGGATATTTAGCTTTTACAAGGAGAAAGTATTAGAAAAATTACCAAACCAAATGAAAAGCATCATAGGGGATACTGTCTGGTAATAACCTGTACCATTCACAAAGGAACAGTTCTTAACTTTTATCTCTTATGATTGGTTAAGGTGAAGAAATGTAATTATTCTTGACTTTAGGGGGTCGTTGCTTTTATATTGTAAAAACATCCTCCTCAATCTACCAGGAAATACGTTTCTGAGCAATATTCCTCAAATCAGGGGCAAGTGTCACAGCAACAGAGAAAGACTGAAAAGTTCCAACAGAGTCATAAAACCTGGTGCTGGGCATCTCCAGCTGCTCCCGGGAGGGCGCGGTGGGATGTGGGACAGGTGGCTTGGTGCACTCAGGTCCCTTCCCACATTCAGCGGGCTCTTTCCTGGTGTGGAAGGCACTGCTGCTACCTCCACCATCAGCTTGTTTCTTATGAACCTCTTTTTGATTGAAAGAAATGTGATGGAATTGTTTTGACAGTATGAAGATAGATAATGATAAACATACTATGTATTATTGGCAGGGTATTGAAAATTAAAAAGTGATTTGGCACATTTTCTCATTTAACCCCCTCAAAAGCTTGCCTAGAATATTTTAATCTTCCTCTATAGATGAGTACCTTATACTCTGTAAAACGAAGCAGGAAGAAAGAGTAGGCATTTACATGAAGTGCGCACACATCCAACATGGGCTGGGTGCTTTCCATCCTGTTAGCATGTTGTGCAGACAAACGATGGCTGGGAAAAGGTGTGGCTAAACAATGAACATGGGGGCCCGCTAAAAATGGCTGCTGGTGAGCTGTGACCGACGGGAATGAAAGGCTAACTTCATTTGTTAGGAAAAAGTGGAAAAAGTCTTTTCAGTTGCAAAGCTGACAGTAAGAATGATAGCAAGCCATGTTATCAGATGCTGGAAATGAATGAGTAAGCATATTACAGTGTCCTCAAACATTTCATTTGCATATACTACTTGGCTTCTCGGGCACCTCAACAATATAACCCAGTATTTCCTAGGTAATGTTGCCCATGTAGTAAACAATTTTGCAAACAGTAGTTCTGCTTCACTTCACCTACTGATATTTCAATGGTAGGAAATCCTGACTTTCATTCAAAACAGCTAAAAATTATCATCAAATTTCCACTACAAAATTTTGCAGAGAAACCACAAGGCTTCCTCTTATACTGATATTTACAGCACTCGAGCTGTCCTTCAGAGTCTGCTATGAATAGACTAAGACTCAGTTCTTAATCCTCTTTTGCTTTAAGAAGTATGTCATACTCTGCTGTATTATAAGACTAAGATTTGTCAGTAGTAAATAAAAAAATTATATTAAACCCCTTTCCTTTACATTGTGTTACAAAGTGGCCTTGATATAAACTTTATCACATCACAAATTCATGAGCATGTGCTCTAATCAGTCATCTTTACAGAGGACAGAACTGACTAGTAAGACAACCTTTATTTTTAATAGAGCACTCAGAACTAAAGAACACTGCCACTTACTTGCTTTCGGGTGTCAGGTAAACAGCCACAGTGTCCCTCAAAGCACAGATTTCAAGTCTCGCCTGAAAACGAGAAAAAAAGTGACAATAGGAAAATATATATTATCAAATATAAACAAGTACTGAGGTGAGGGGTCTCCAGCCTGCTCATCATAGGATGGGGTTGGCGTAATACCACCATGGTGACTGCCAGTCATGAGTAGAGTTTCTAAAACAGTCTGAAGAAATTTGCTACCACAAAATGTTCGTTGACTGAAAATTAACTTGTAGTCAACGATGACTTTGTGAGGGCAGGGAACTAGATATCTCACTATGAAAAGTACAAACTGTGTCATGATTTTCCAGCCATCTGTATTTACTCTCTAACCACTAATTTTTCTTTTAGTCTTGTAAGAGGAAAGACACTGAAACACTGCCCTGAAAGGGCCCATGCCCCACAGAGGTAAGGATGTGGCTTGGCATGCTTCCTGACACCTATGCCCTTCCAGGCACACTGCCTTAATCTCAAAAACTAAACTATGCTCTATGGATTCAATGCAGTCTCTATTAAAATCACAGCTGCTTTTTTTTTTCCTTAATGGAAATTGGCAAGCTGATTCTAAAATTCATAAGGAAATGCAAGGCACTCAGAACAGCCAAAACAATCTTAAAAAAGAGTAACACATTTAAAGGCCTCACACTTTCTGACTTCAAACATACTACAAAGCTAAAATATATTTAAATATTGTATACCCTCATATTTATGATCAACTGCTATTCAACAAGGGTGCCAAGACCACTCAGTGGGGAAAGAACAGTCTCTTCAACAAATGGTGCTAGGGCAACTGGATATCCACATGCAGAAGAATGAAGTTGAATCCTTAACACAAAAATTAACACAAATCACAGATCTAAATGTAAGGGATAAAATTATGAAATTATCAGAAGAAACCTAGTGTAAATCTTTATGACCTTAGGCTAGGAAACCCTTCTTAGAAATCATGCCAAAAGTATAAACAACAACAGATAAAATTGTACTTCATCAAAATTAAAAATCCAGTGCTACAAAAGACAGCATCCAGGATGTGAAAAGACGACCCACAGAATGAGGTATCACTTCACACCCATTAGGATGGCTATAATCAATAAGAAACAGACAATAACAAATACTGGTGAGAATGTAGAGAAATTGGAACCCTCAAAAATTGCTGGTAGGAATGTCTGCCACTTTGGAGAACAGTCTGGCAGTTCCTCAGAAGATTAAGTATAGAGTAACCATATGACCTAGCAATTCCACTCCTTGGTATGCATGCACGAGACATGAAAACAGATGTCCAAACAAGAACTTGTACAGGAGTGTTCACAGAAGCATTCTGCATATTAATCAAGGGTGGGGAAAAAATGCCCATCAACTGATAAATGGGTAAATAAAATGTGGCATATTTAAAGTGGAATATTATTCATATGTAAAAAGAAGCGAGGCACTGGCACATGTCACAACATGGATGAACCCTGAAACATTACGCTACATGAAAGAAGCCAGTCACAAAGGGTCAATATTTTCATGTTTCTGTTTATATGAAATTTTCAGAGTAGACAAATCAGAGATAGAAAGCCAACTGGTGGTTGTCTGTAGGGGGAAAGGGTTGTTTGGGAGGCAGATGATTAGACTTAATGGGTCAGGCGTTTCTTTTGGGATGAAATGTTCTAAAATTGATTATGGTGATGACAGCTCTCTGAATATACTAAAAATCACTGAATTGTATATTCTTTTTCTATTGTAGACAGATCGTATGCTATATGAAATATTTCATAAAAGTTTTGAGAAAAAAGTTAAGCTTTCACTTCTATGTGAGCATGAAGAAGTGTGATCTGACATACAAGTCAGTTTCCTGGGAGCTCCAGCAGACCCACTGATGATAACTTGATTTTCTGAAGTAGGTGGCCACAGTGAGTGGGACACACAGGAGAACATTTAAAAGAAATATCCCTTATTCTCAAGGAGTGGACAAAACATAAAACAATGGCAAAAGACACAGACAGCTCCTCACAGTTTATTAGAAATTCTGTAAGCCATCTAGATAAAAGCAGATATATATGACACAGGATATTCAGTGACCTTTTTCTGTTTGGAAGGCAATTGTTTGGTTTCATTTTTTCAGTCCCTTAGAAGCCTGAAAAACAGTATATAACTAGAAAGTTACAAATGCTAGGAAGTATGACAATTTCTGTCTCTATTTTGTTTATATTCTAGTATAGGTAAAAACAGACCTACCAGGAAAAAAGGTAGAACTTTCAGCTGACCATTTTAGGAGAAAGATTAAATTACTACAAAACCAATCTTCTGGTAGAAATTTTAATCAAGGTGATAGATATCGTGTTTTAATTAAACTGTAAGTTATGCCAATTATAAAAACTGTGGCTAGCTATATAATACCTACAAAATTGTAATCCAGAAAACATCATGCTAAAAGATCTGCCAAAATCACCAAACTGTCACTCCCCTTTTCACCAAGCTCTCAGGACAGTTCTGGAGTCTGGCACCTAATTGCCTATCAAAGGTTAACCTGCTATCCCTCTTAGAGTTATGGCTCCAAGGAAGGAAGCTCTCAAGTCATTCTCAATGGGAGAGTGAAGCGGGGAGTTTGGACTCACGACCTTTTTCAAAATACACATGTCTGTCCAGGCCCGAGGAGGTCTCAAAAACTGGAGGCTGGAACAGTTTGGTGGCCAGTAGTTTCTGGACATGTGTATGTGAAAAAATTTTCCAGCTAATTCTGAGATCACTTCCCAACCTCTCCCTGCTGGTGTTGAGAGTGGTTTAGCCATCAGATAAATGGATTACGGAGGTAATGGGTAGAGAGGACAGATGCCTGTTAAAATTCCAAGACTGCCAAGGCCCACAGTAGCCAGTGCAACTGCCTGTTAATTCATCTGTAGTATTACACAATTTACACTACTCATCTCCTGTGATGGAACTATTATAATAACCACGACCTTTCAACTTAAACTATAATATCAAAGATCTGATAAATCAATTTTCAGAGAAAACTGGTGGCAAATGGAAATACAGCAGAAGCTTCTTTAACAGATTTTCCCCTAACCAAATTAACAAGTGCTCTCTGCTCTTTTTTTCCCCAAATATGTATTTTATTTTGAAAAAATTTCAAATGTATGGAGGCTTTGAAAGAACTTTACAGTGAATGCCTGTTTACTCACAGGCTCTCCCAATAACACAGCCTCACATGACCACATGGCTTCCATCTGTCACTCAGTCCGGTAGCTCTGATCCACTTCAGTGTGTATATCATTAACTACAGTGGACTATTTGCACCAGTTTTTTCTTTTTTGTAGTTAGAATGTACATACTACACAACAGACAAATCTCAAAGTGTGGTATTTGATGAGTTTTGACTGATGTATACACCTGTGATGGAAACCCAGATCACAATACAGAACCAGCACCCTGTGACGATCCCTAAGGCCCCACCCTAGGAACCCCCACCACCCAGAGGAAGCCACTGTTCTGAGTTTTTCATCACAGTTAAATTTTATCTGTTCTAGAACTTCATGTAAATGAAAACTACATAGTATATGTCTGTGTAAGGATTCCTTCATTCGGCATAATGCTCCTGGGATTCACTGCGCTGTATCGTAATTTATTCTCTTTAATGTGGAATAGTATTTGACTGTATGAATGTATTTATTTACTGTATTGATGGGCACCTGGGTTTTCAGTTTTTGATTATGAATAAAGTGACTACGAACATTCTTAATTATTTTTTTGAGAAAGGGTGTCACTCTTGTCACCCAGTCTGGATGCAGTAGCACGATCACAGTTCACTGCAGCCTCGACTCCTGGGCTCAAGCAAGCCTCCCACCTTAGCCTCCCAAACAGCTGGGACCACAGGCACACAGCACCACACTTGGATAATTAAAACAATTTTTTTTTTGTAGAGACAAGGTGTTACTATGTTGCCCAGGCTCCTCTTGAACCCATGGTGAACATTCTTTTTTTTTTTTTTTTTTTTTTTTTTTGAGATGGAGTCTCGCTCTTTTGCCCAGGCCAGACTGCAGTGGCGCTACCTTGGCTCACTGCAAGCTCCACCTCCGGGGTTCACGCCATTCTCCTGCCTCAGCCTCCCGAGTAGCTGGGACTACAGGCGCCAACCACCGCGCCCAACTAATTTTTTGTATTTTTAGTAGAGGCGGGGTTTCACTGTGTTAGCCAAGATGGTCTCGATCTCCTGACCTCGTGATCTGCCCGCCTCGGCCTCCCAAAGTGCTGGGATTACAGGCATGAGCCACCGCGCCCGGCCTGAACATTCTTACAATATGTTTTGTGTCTCGAACCCATGGTGAACATTCTTATATGTTTTGTAACATATTTATACAACATATACGAAAGCTGGGTCATAGGGTACGTATGTGTATGTTTAGTTTGAAAAGAAAGTGCAAGAGCTTTTCCCGAAGTAGTTGCTATATCACATCCTCAATGATGTGTGAGAGCTCTAGTTCCACCACATTCTTGCCAACATCTGGTATAGTCAGTCTTTAATTTTTATCCTGATGGATGTGTAATGGCATTGTATTGTAGTGTTGATTTTCATTTCCCTGCTAACTAACGATGTTGTTCATCCTTTCATGTGGCTGACTGGTCATTCTTACACTTTTGAAAATCTAATTACGTGCATGCTGGATATTGTGACATTGTCCCACGGGTCGGGAGCTCCGCTTATTTTTTCCCCTAATTATCCTTATTTCTATTGTTCATACTGGATAATTTCCATTGTTCATACTGGATAATTTATATTGGTTTACAAGTTAACTGACTTTAAAAATTCTATTATTACCATCTAGTAGATTTTTAAAAATTCATCTACTGTGTTTTTCCATTCCAGAAATTCCATTTAGTTCCTGTTTTAGGGTTTCTATTTCTCCGCCGAGATTTCCCACCTACTGATTTATGAGGAGCGCAGTTTCCTTTACATCATCGGATGCAGCTGTGTTAAAATCCTTGTCTGCTAATTCCAATACCTGGGTCATCTTAAGGGTGGCTTCAGGTGATCATTTTTTGTATTAGGAATGAGTCATGTTTCCTGGTTGTTTGTGCATTTCAATTAAATTTTAATTCAATTAAATTTGTATCCCGGACATTGTGAATGTTATGCTGTGGAGACTCTGGATTCTGTAATATATCTCTAAGGACTGTTGATTTTTTGTTTGTTTTAGCAAGCAATTAACTTATCTGGACTCAAACTAATAACTCTTGGCTCTTGGGCAGTAGTCCAATTCTTATTTCAGTTCTTCTAGCCTTGGCTGGGCTGGCTGGAGTGGAGTCTGACCACGCATATGGAGAGACTCCTCTCTGGGATACCTCTCTCACCTACCTGTAGTTGTGGCTGCTCCAAAGCCTGTTTTTCGAGCCAGAAAGCACGTTTTGTATTGGAGTTTTAGGCACTCCTGGACCTGCCTTTAGGTTAAAATCCATAAGAAATAAGAAATTCACGCAGGTGCCATTTCCTCTAGAATCTGCCCATCAATGGTCGTTCTCTGGTGTCTTCAGGGATTTTTTCAAAATTAAAAAAAAAATTTTATTTTTTGATATTTAAGTTTACAGTTGTTATCTGTGGAGGGCTGGCCTGATAGGAGCTTCCTTAGCCATGACTGGAAGAAGGAGGACACCGCTTTTTGAAACTCATTACCATGCTGCCAGCCATCACATGAGGAGCTCCCGGGCAGAAGTGCACGCTTCCATCTGCAGGCACGCCTCAGCAACTACCAGCTGGTTATGTGCATGCCAAAGTCAACTGGTGTTTATGGCAGTTATAATTATGTAATTTAAACAAAAGAGACAGTTATTTGTTGTTTCTATGCAAACTGCACTGAATGCTTTCAAAAGACTTATCAAAAGCAAGTTGTTAAAAATTTCCTGTGGAACGGAATGTCATGAAGATAGTTGGAAAATAAAAATAAAAGTCACAAAACTTTTGAAGGATTCTCATTCAGATAATTTGGCAGAAGTCTTTAAGGTCTTGCTCTACTGCAAAGAAACAGAAACTCTGAAACTTGTAGACAATGCTTCGTGCGTATGGCTTATGCAAGAAAGAATATGAACTTCTTCAATCAGTAGATCCATATCATAAGATTGATGACTAAAAACATTTTATATGCTTTAAATAACAACAGAAGTTCAATATGAAATTGAATGATTTTGTCACCTGTAAAGCTCCATTTTTGCTGAAGGATGAGACACACTGCATCAGTCGACTGAGCTCTTCAGAAACTGCTTCTATCACCTTGGACAGTACCCGAGGGACCAGTTCTTTGGAAACAGTGAACACCTGGTTTGAAATAGGAAGACATGGTGCTTTGTGGGGCCTTTTGACTTGAATTTGTTAAAGACAAAGTAACATTCAAAACAAAACAAAAGAAAATCAATAGGACTTCTAAGTCATTTTTAAAAGGCCAAAATTATAAATGAAAGGAAGACACAGACATATTTAAATTCTATTGACTGATTAACAACAAAAATTCTCTTAAAAACACAATATTGGTAAATATACTTTTGAAAGGCATTACTGATGCTGACAAAATAAAAACTGTTTTGAACACTTCTTTTTCCTCTTGCCCCTTTCACTGGAAAGAAACATCTCTAAAGAAGAAATTACAGAAATAAAAACATACTGGGTCAATATTTTACCACAATTAAAAAAAATACCGTGTCAGACTCTCCTTAAACTCTGACAAACACCATTTCATATGGGGTACCCCATTCTGTATTGGACAAGCCCCCCCACACAATTTTACACATACTGCACTAAATATGTGTTTCCTTTTATTTGACTTACATTATTTTCAAACCTTAAAGTTTGAGACCTTCAAACTGAGAGTTACTGTCTTTGGAGATTTACTGAAACATCTGACTCCTGATTCATAAATGAAAGTAAATCATATTTTCTTTTTAAGCTTTTCCTTTTTTCAGATTGAGGTTTAGCATTAAATATTTGGATTAACCCAAACATAACTTGAGTGTCCAAGGAAATTTTTGGCAATTTAAGATTATGTAGCAAATAGTAAATACTATGAATGAAATTCTACTTTCAGTCATTATAATCCCATGGCAATTGATAATGGACATTAATAAAAGCTGCCTCACTAGGAATCAGCACCATCATTACAATTCCCACAGATCTCACAGTTCTGCCCACCTACCGAAGAAATGCTTGCAACAAGCACCTAAATTTGCACTTTGGGCTCAAATGTTATAGGATGCTAACGTAACAAAAACAATTTTTATATTTTTTATAAGATCACAATTAAAAATATTGCTCATTATAAAAAGATCTATGTGGTGACTTCCTGCCTGAGTTAAATCATATAAAAACTCTATTGTTAGAGATGAATTTTTATGTTTCCCTTTCATAAGAACTGGAAACTGTAACATTCTATAGTTTTCTTTCTGCTCTTGGTGCTTCAAACTTCTAGCCAAATTTAGGAACTAGGTAGTGTTACCTTTGTTTTCTCTGGTCATATTTGGGTTTCACTCTTAATTAACCATGTTTTTTCAGTTTACCTTGATGGCCTCAGATACTTTTGGATGCAGCAGGCGGAATAAACCTACAAACACCCTTCTTGGATGCTTATCGCCTAAGAGGCACCCAGCAACAGTGGAAACGATTGAATGGCTGCCTCTTTGATCTGCCCCACTTTATCTGGTCCCCCATTAGTCTGTGAGCCACAGCCACTCTCAAAGTGTTGGCAAAGCAGTGAGTAACGAATCCTGAAATGACTGAATGAAAACAGGCAGTCACAGATCATGGTGGCAGCCCTGGTCTCTTCTTTCAGTGTTCCTCAGAAGTCTTCCTAACCAGGAGGTTCACTGAGGATGTTAACACAAAGCTTAGGGTGAAAGCGTGTCAAGTGACAGCAAGTTTTCACATGGCCCAGAAGCAGCAATACTGACTGCATGACCCTAAGTCAACCACGGACAGGAAACCACGCATCTGTTCCCGTGTCGGCCTGCCCCGAGTCTCCTTCTAAGCAGTGTCTGCCTTTCTGGAATCCCAGCCACCACTACAGGAATCAGATACCAGTGCTTATTTGTACACTGGCTAAAAAGAGGTTAATGCATTTTCCAGGATAAGGGATTTACTATTCTTTAAAGGATAAACATCCTTGCAATCTATCTTCACCTTTCAAATATTAATGAATTTAGCTGTAACTATGAAAGAAAACATACAACTTCAGAAAAAGACTCACAGTTACACACACACACACACACACACACACACACACACACACACCGAGAGAGAGAGAGAGAGAGAGAGAGACGGCGCAAGCAAGAGCTGAGCTGCATCTTATTTATACCCAAGATACATTCTGAGGGAAAAAAAGACCACCATAAAAATAATCAAATTTGCATTTTCTTTTCTTTTCTTTTTTTTGGCTATCCGTATCTCTTAGGAACATCTAATGATACCTTACCTCTGCATGCACGGCAATTATATTCACCAGTGCTTCTTTTAAATAGTTTCTGACACCTGAAATTGAAATAAAGGAGAGAAACAAGGCATTAATAATAACACAAGCTCCCCTCCTCTGCTGGCAGGCTGTACCCCGTGCCTTAGAGTTTTCTGAGGAGAAACAGAAAGTAACACCACCACTATTTCCTTTTGAGAATCAAATGGTGAAAGGAGTATTTCCATACAGGTCAAAAAGAAAAAAAATGAGTAGTTTTCTTTTATTGTTTTTCATTTCTGTCACTGTTTATGCTCCCTATAACTAGCGCTCAGTCAGCCTCAAAATGAAAATTTAAGAATGTTCTTCAATTTCTTCATGCACACACACACACAATATATATAGATATTTATCTATATATACTATAAAACATATATACACACTGTAAAACATATGGTAAAACAGAGGGTGTTTAACAATGCTTATAAAATGCACATTAAATATCAATTATAGCATCTTACTGCCAAAGGTGAAAGTGAAGTTATTGAGCAGAAGGACCATTTTCATCCTAAGTTTTAGGAGAAACTGCTTATAAAAGCACACTGAATTTGATTCTGTAAGCAAGTTAAAGGCTGGACAAAATAAAATTATCAGATTTTAGGTACAGGTTGAATGAGCCTCACTTTGCTCAAAAGCAGAAACACACGGGATTTAAGAATGCTGGGTCTGAGGTCTGACTATTGGGGACCAAACCCCAGTTTTGACAGCTGCTAGCTGTGACTTTTGGCAAGAAGGCTGTGAGCCTCAGTTTTCTCATCTGTCACAGGAGAATAATAATTGTCCCACCCTTGGGGGGCTGCAGTGAGGATGAAAGGGATGCATGCCATAGGTCCTGGCATTCACAGGGTCCACTAAGAGCTTTCATTATCATCATTTTGCAGGAAAAAAAAACCCATAAAAACAAAATACCGTTTTATTGTGTTTCCAAAACAATTCCTTTCCCTTGGAGTGGGAGATTCCAGATGCCTTCTAGAGCTGCACACACTGAGACCATCTTCTCTATAGAACAGGGAAAATGCTGCACTGTAAAAGCAGGGATGGTCCCAGTAACAACATTAAGGAAAATATTCTCCCAGAGTCTCATCCATGCTACTGGCTAGTTGGGAAAGTTGAGATAGAGATCAAGAACTGTAATCAACCTTTTGAACAGGCATTTGCATATTCTAAATATAGAACTAGGTTTTGATTCTGTCACATACTATGGTATACAAATAAGCACACAGTTTTTCTTTTGAGGAGCCAATTTCATATATAGATCAATATCAAGGGCATAGATATATATATCGATATACAGATATATAAAGATATATATATAGAGGCATATATAGATCTCTATATATCTCTCTCTCTATATATATGAAATTGGCTCCTCAAAAGAAAAACTGTGCTTATTAAGTCTATTTTGCTGAGATGGCTGAGTGAAGAGTAATTCAATATAATCCAGAAATTAATGGATTCTTCCTGAGAAAAAGGATAATTGCAAGGTAAGAAGTCCTATCGGGGAGGAGGGGAGAAGAACAGACAGGGCCTGTTGTAAGTGAAAGTGAAATAAACGAACTTGTGCTGGAGACCAGAGCAGCTTTCTTCCAGCAGGAGGAAAGCCACACCCCCACGTGTCCCCCCACTGCTCCCGCTGCTGTCGGAGCACTGGGGCCTGGCCTGCGCTGCTCACACCCTCTGGGCAGCCCCACCCAGGGGCTGAGACCGACATGCTCTGGTCTAGAGTCTCTAAGCCGCACGCCATGGAGGACCAGCTCATGTGGACACACAGGGAACATACATACTTACTGCAAATCAAAGCACAATAGTGGGCTTCTATGTTTGATGCTCTAAGGAATAGAATAAAAAATTCACAGCCTCTGCCCTCAGTGAGAACCGGGGTCCTGTCAACACTCCCGCAAGAACAAGTGTCAGGATTTGGGGCTCTAACGATGTGCTACAGTGCAAGGGTGACTGGAAATGCGAGGGCAGTTTTTAACTTTTGAAATTCCTCAATGTAAAAGAAAAGAGTGGGGTCAGAGTGCTGACTAAAAAGCAGAAAATTATACTTAGAGTGAAGCCAGGCAGTGTCACATGCTCAGTGACAGCCTACTGTGAACTCAACTCCCACTGGGACCCCGACAGCATAAACACTTCCTGGCAAGAACCCCCCCCCCCCCGCATAAGCATTACTAATAAGACACCCCGTAAAAGAGGTTAAGTGTAAACTGCTCAATGCAATTCTGAAGACAAAGCTATGAATGGGAAGAACAAAGGCACAGGACCCTTTGAACTAAAAGAACCATATTTCTGTGGATAGAAAATTTGAAAAAAAAAAAAAACAAGCTTCCTATTTTGGGTTGACCACAGGTTTCCCATGGATAATATAACAGCTCAAAGACGTAACCTTGGACAAGAAAGAACTTTTGTATTTCTAGGAGATTTTATCTTTTTGAATGAGAAAAAGGAAATAATTGCCTTCTTTCCCCTCACACAAAAAAACGAAATAACTGCTTTATACAAGTAACTGGTAATGTTGGAAAAAGAGAAGGGAAAAATGTGTGGTCCTGGGTGGACAGGAAATGGTGCCGCTAGTCAAACCACGCATCAGGCCAGTGAGGTTCAAAGAGGCAGCATTCAACTGGATGCATCGGAAAGGGCGGGAGTTATAATTTTTGGTAACAAAAACTTTAATATAAAAATAAATCATTGATTATCTCTCTCCAAAAAGCTAATCACTGAATTAAATACAGGAGCAAGTACTTTTATTTTTATTACCGATTGGGCTGAAATTGTTCATTCTAAGGGAATGGCTAAAAGTTCTCATTCATTCAAGTAACATAAATTTATTGAGATCCTACTACATGGAGGATGCCACTAGGCACACGGCAGAGGTGCTCAAGGAATATGGTGCTCCAAGTAGAACACGTCTATATCTCCAGTATATGTAAGACCCCAAAGTGCTTAGTTATTACAAGTTTGACCTGCCAATATATGCAGGATGGTCATATGAAAGAATTTTATGTTGTAAAAAACATCTTTGCCCCATTTACCCTGATGTGGTATTATGCATTTGCAAGCCTGTATCAAAATATCTCTTGTAACCCCTAAGTGTATACACCTACTATGAACCCACAAAAACTAAACATAAAAAAATTTATACTTCAATTTAAAATAATTTGTTGTATGTTTGGTTGCTATATTTATTTTGTGAAGTCCTTCAATGGTTAAAGAATAGTACTGGACAGGAACGGAGAAAGGGCAAAGGGCCTAGAGGCCACTGTCTGTGTCTGGGAAACCGGTAAGATCTCTGTGGTCTTCCTCGTTCAGAATTTCGCTTCCTTTCTCTCTTCACTCCGGCCACAGCTGGGTATTGGCCTAGGAAGAGACCGGCCAAGTAGCACGCCCGCACCCTCGCCTTCCTCTTCAGCCTGTCCCATGGGCTCTTGGGTCCAAGTAAGACTTTTACTCCCATAAAGCACTCACTTCCAATTGCTTGTTTTCTATTTTAAAATGTTATCCAAAATCTGTCTGTGGGAGGATGTCAGCTCTTTCAAACACCCGTGTCCAAAGAAGCCTGTGTTGGGACAGGCGCTGGGGTGGCCTGGCTCGTTGGCTCCATGTGGCTCTGATGGCCAACACCTCTGGCAAGCAGTAGCCATGTGCTTTCCTGACTGGGCAGAGGAAGGTGCTGGGGGCCAGGGCAAAGGCATGGACATCCAAACACCGAGAGGAGACCCAGACCAGGCAGGGGCTGGGAAGGTGACGCGGGGCTCGCCTGTGGCCTCACAGTCTCTTCCTTAAATGATGGAGAAGGTGAGGGAGAGGCCGTCAGAGAGGGGCTGTGTGTGCATCCATTACGGAAGCGGCTGAGGCCTCGCAGTGATGGCAGAACAATGTGTGGGATGAGTTTCAAAGGACCTCAGTTGTGGCTCCTGGCGGCAAGACCAGAATCTGATTTTTGGTGACAGAACTTTTTTCAAAGGGCCAGTGACAGTGACAGAGGGACCATGCTGCAATTAATTTTGGTGCTGTATGTTCTCTTCCCACTTTCATTCTAATGTCACTATTATTAACATTAGTGCTTGATAATTCCTTTTAAGTTTATTTTTGGAGGTGTATGTCCTCCTCCCATTGAATTTCATTCTAATGTCACTATAATTAACGTTAGTGCTTGATAATTCCTTTTAAGCTTATTGAGGTGACAGAACACTCGAGATGGAATTTTCTGGCTAACCTATACACCAATCGTATGACCTTCCACAACCCAGCTTATCTTTCAGACAACTGCCTACTCTGCAAAACGGACAGATCACGAGACCCATTTTGCTAACGAAGCTGTTATGAAAATGCCACGTGTGTGCAATTCCCCCAGTCTTCCAACACGTGCTGTGTATCTATCATGTGCTGGGCATCAACAGGTGGTGACAGAAGAAAGTGGGCAAAACAGACAGGACCCCCCACCCTGAGAGAGCTTACAGTTCTGTGTAGTACACATATTTCAGGTGTTATTTTAAAATTAAAGACATAAAAGTTGACTAAAAAGCATAATGAGTAGAAAAAGCACACTGGTTTCTCTTTCTGAAATGCAAGGTATGTAGTTTGGACAATGGTCCTGCCATGACTGTCTTTAGCTCCCGCAGATCCTAGCTGTACATTAAGTCTTCTGAGTGGTACAAGGAATGGCTAACAGTTGAGTTTGCATATAGGAACACAACAACGGCAAAAAAAAAAAAAAAAAAAAAAAAAAAAAAAACCATGAACCCAACATGAAATATGACTGTGATGTGCTAGAACTGGAAATGTTTGTCCTCGACAGTACTCCTCATTTTGCTGGTTTCACACGAAGTCCTTGGAAGTTAGAATTTCAGTTCAACTCTTTTGCCATACTTTGCACTAGTGTTGAGGATGGCTCAATGTCAGATGCCGGTGATGGCTGGGGAAGACTTTGCTTCTGTGGCGACATCTGAGCCATGGCCTGAGCGAAGAGGATCGGGGGACACAGACAGAATTAGACTGGGCCTCAGACACTCATTACTGAGTAGTCACCTGGGGGCAAGTTTCTGAACTGCTCTGACTTGTAGCTTTCTCCTTTGTAAAACAGAGACAACATTTAAGTGGAATAACGTTTTTAAGAGGCTAGGGAGGCATCTGCCAGACAGCAGGCAGTCAACAAATGGGAGGTGTTAGGACGGCCCTGCCCCACCCCACTCTGCATTCCCAGGTACTGCCTGGATCCAACGTTGTCCTCGCGGGCACTGTGTCCCTGGTCCCACTGGGGCAGCTCTGCAGCCATTTGTGTGATCACTCAGTTAACAACTGTCTCCCCTATTGGACCGTACACTCCACAGCATTCTCCTTCTGCCATTCTCCTTCTCATCGTAGCCTCAGCTCCCATCACAGAGGCTGGCACATAGATGGCACAGATGTTCAAAAATATCCATGAATGACAAACAAAGGAAGGCAAAGACCATGTCTGTCTCGCTCACTACTAAGTTCTGAAGACTTACGCAGTTGATAAGTGAATGAATGAGGGAATACATACATCAGAGAAAAACCTAAATATATGTAGAATTCTATCATGCTCAAGTCAGAACATATCTGAGTCATCTACTAAAAGTAAGTGCCTCGGCATACATGGAAAGAAGGTGTTCCTTGGGAAAGCATAAAATCTCTCGCTTCTCATAGGATTTTGGAAAACAAAGACAGTCCTTTTGAGCATCAGGATCCATTTGAAAAATAAAGTTTGAATGAAGTAAGTACAGTAGTACAGAATATTGCTGAGGCTTAATCTATTTGCTTTCCAAAATATGCTTTATTTTTCTGGCAATATACTGAAATAATGTCATTAGGTATTTGCTGAATGCTCCCCACATGCTGGATATTAGGAAGATGTCCAGGTATATTAGGACGGAGTGAACACGTAAGTGTGTAAGGAAACCTGAGTTTCAGTTTGTGCTCCAACAACAGTGGGCCATAAAATGCCAAATTTATGGTGCACCCAGTATTAGGGAAGGGATCATCAATGTGGACAGTGTGCCAAGAAAAATATAAGACAAACTGATTTGCTCCTTGGAGTTAAAGGATACATCATTATGGTGCAGTAATAAGTATTGTTTTTAAAAAGGTTCCCCTTCAATGAACCCCCACAACTTTCCATGTTATTTAAGCGAGGGGATGAGAAACAGCTTCTAAGCATTTACAACATGTATCTCCTCCACTGTCTGAATATGAAATTAGAATGTGTCATGATATTTGACAAAAAGTGTCCCCACCCACACAGTATCAACCTAGACTACCACTTAGCAATTAATCTGGTAGCGCAGTGTGGAAATTCCCCATGGAGAAAACAAGGCTCATCTCTACTGAAGAAGAACTTGTAGGCTGTTTCCTGTAAGCCAGCCGGTAGAACCCAGCACATTCTCCAGCAATGCAGATCTTGTTTTCATGCATCAAAATAGTAGAGCAGCCTTCTTTCTTGGTATATTTGTCAGCTTCCTCTTTTAATCATATAGGAAGGTCACTTGATTTTGGAACAGGCAAACTGGCACACTATTAAAAATACTTATTGAGTGTCCATTATTATTACATGCAGGACACTATTCCAGGGGCTGGGGATATAGCAGTGATTACACACACACGTGACCACACACACACACACACACACAGCAGTGACTACAGGAACACACACACACACAGCAGTGACTACACACACAGCAGTGACTACACACACACACAGCAGTGACTAAACGAACACACACACACACACACAGAGAGTGCTCCTCCACTCACAGGGCTTGCACTCTAGTAGGGACACACCCAGGTTTAATATGACAAATGACCATCTTGCACATGGGAGAGAAGAACCTTACACTGTCTTTAAACATTGCAAGAAAGCAAATGCATGAAATACAATTGTTCAGGCAAACAATAAAGCTTGCATGACAAGAGATTCTCTTGCTTGATGAGAATCATCCGTGAAAAAAGGATCCCCTTTGCAGGTGGATGCTTGTGTTCCTTTAGTGCTGATCTCAGGGGAATAACGCCCAGCAGTAACTGATGCCACGTAACGTTCAGCTGTGTATTGGAATGACCCGGATTTCAATCTTGGCTGGAAAATCAGTTAATTTGAGCTTCTGATTTTCTTTATGGGAAAATGCTTTGTAAAATAAAAAGTGTTCTACAGGCAGACAGGATTCTTCTTCTTCTTAATAATTTGGAGAAACCTCATTAGAGAAGGCTGACATTAAAGAATAAAATATTGAACACTTTGGATTCACCAAGTCTTTGTCCTTTTTTACTCAAAAAATTAAGTAATTAAATGCTCATTGTAAAGAACACAGTTTATTATTATTACATAATAATAAAAGCCCAATAAACTCCTCTTTCATCCTTCTTAGGAATAACCACTATTGACAGGTTAATGTATGTTCTTCCAGATCTTTTCCTATGAATATAATTCTTTTCCTAAAAAATGAGATGTTACACATTCTCTTCTTGAAACTTGCTAAATTTCATTCTGTAATCTATAACAATTTTTTAATTGACTATACTTTTTAGAGCAGTTTAAGTTTCACAGCAAAACTGAGCAGAAGGTGAAGAGATTTCACATATGCTGCCCCGCCCGCCACCACATACACACGGCCTCCCCAACTGTCAACATCCCCACCAAAGTGGTGCATTTGTTACAGTCGAAAGACCTACACTGACATGTGTCATCATTACCCAAATTCCACAGTTTACATTAGGGTCAATTTTGGTGGTGTACATGTTATAGGTTTAGACAAATATATAATGACAGGTACCAACCATTACGGTAACACACACACAGTAGCTTCGCTGCCCTAAAATTCCTCTGTGCTCCCTCCTTCCCCAATAACCCCTGACAACCACTGATATTTCTACTCTCTCCATAGTTTCTCCTCTTCCAGAATGCCGTATAATTGGAATCACACAATATGCAGCCTTTTCAGTTTATCTTATTTCACTTAGTAATATGCATTTAAGGTTCCTTCCATGTCTTGCTCATTTCATCTTAGTGCTGAGTAATATTCATTTTCCGGATGGACCATAACACATTTATTCACCTACCGAAGGATTACTTGGTTGCTTCCAAGTTTTGGCAATTATGAATAAGATTGCTACAAGCATTGGTGTGCAGGTTTCTGTGTGGATGTAACTTTTCCACTCCCTTGGCTAAATGCCAAGTAGTGCCAATCACAGATTATATGGTAAGAGTATGTTTAGTTTCATAAGAGGCTGCCAAGCTGTCTTCCAAAGTGGCTGGGTAATTCTGTAGTCCCTCTAGCAATGAAGGAGAGATCCTGGTGCTCCCCATCCTCACCAGCATTTGGTGTTTTCAGTGTTCTGGATTTTGGCCATTCTAAAATAGTGGTATTTTACTATTGTTTTAATCTGCAATTCCCTAATGACACACAATGTTGAATGTCTTTTCATATGCTTATTTTCCATCTGCATATTTACTTTGGTAAGTTGTCTGTTAAGGTCTTTGACTTAAGCAAACAACCTGTTTGCTCTTCAGTGCGTACGTATCTACCTTATAATTTCTGATGGCTGCTTAGTATTCTAGCATGGATGTATCATAATCTATTTGACCATTCTCCTACGATGGGGCACTTATGTTGCCTTTTAATTTACTACCATAAATAGAGCTGCAATGAACATAGATTCTTGGATTCTAATACAACAGTTTATGTAAGATATCTTCCCAGACATGGAATTGCTGAGTGCAAAGGTATTCAAGCTATTCAGTTTTCATGCATTCTGCCAACCTATCATACAAAAGGCCACACAGAATTATACTCCTATTTCTTCATGCCTTTTTATTCTCTTAACTTGGATTCTCTGATTACTGTAATTAATAGTATCCCTAATATATGCTCCTCCTCAGCTACGATACTCTATTTTAAAACATTCTTAACAGCTATTTGACAAAGCTTTTCATGAAAATAAAATAAAATTTTAATACGAAAATTGAAGGAAATTTACTAGAAGTTACACAAGATTTACTCTGTATAAACAGTGTCTGAAAAGTGTTGGAGAGGAAGAACGTGTTGTAATTACAGAAAACAACTGCTATGCCATCTTAACCTATACCAAGAATGCAAACTTTTCCATGAAGCATTTCCTGTCATAATTGGAAAGACGGCTCCTTTAAACACAGGCGGATTTCAAGGTACTTGGCCTAATGTTGTTTTGATGCATAACACTCTTCAGACAATACTATAAGAAATCAACCCTGGAAACTCTGGAGATACTACCTACTGTATAAACCACATTTCCTGTTTTTAACCCCTATGCCCCAAATCAGTTATCACTCCCAGTCTACTGGTAAAAATAGATTCAAAAATACTATAAATATCCCACAATGTACTTTTTTTTATTGTCAAACTGAAACACTACTGAAAAAACTTTGGTGTATTTTTTTCAAGTCAATTATCTACTCAATTACACTCTGAACACACATTATCGAAATTACTGCCTAATTAAAAAAAAAAAGATAACCAGAAACTGTATCACTATTAGTAGAACAGAGAGAAAGTCCTAACCATTCTGCAGCAAAATCAGCTCTTGTTGGACTAAAGAAAGAGTTTTAAGTTCCACTTCGTCAGGTTTTAGTACCCTCATTCCCAAATTGATAAATGTCTTTTGCCCTAAAGTGGATTTTTTCAACGACTGTTTGAGGAAAGACTCTCTTCCGATGTAGCACATGAATGGGCACCTTCACCCTCTCCTGCTTTCGATTTTCCATCCCGGGATATTTTTTTTTCATTGCTTTCATCAGTAGGATCTCCTAATGATCAACACGATCAAATCTAAACAGGAAAACTCTTTCCTCGAGACAAAACATTGCCAACAGTGAAAATAACAGTGAAATGGCTTATTTTTCCCATCCGTAAGACTTTATATTCATAAGAGTTTAGATTCATAAACTTCATAGACAAACAGCTTTCAAGACTCAAATACACGCAAGTGGAAAAAACTCTCCCCTCCCATTTCAAAATGTAAAGTCTGATGCGTAAAACAGACCATGAATTATCCTAACATTACAGAACTCATTATACATTTAGCATAGAATACGTTTCACAAACTTGATACACTGAATTTTAGACATAATGGTAGAAAGTTAACTAACTTGATATAAACTGACAAACCATTTGTTTGAATTTAGTTTTTTGTCAGAAATTTTTTTTTCATCACAAGGAAATTTCAGTTAGAAAAGTGAAAGTGACAAGAAAACAGGATTCATTCTATATATGCAGATGAATGTGTTTGTTTTATACTGTGAGGTGTTACTTCTGGATATCCTACTTCATAAACAGGCTTGGGTTAACTGTTCGAGTTTCACAATTTCAAGAAGGTGTTTTGTTTTTCTTTGTTTTTAAAGATTTTAATGAGCTGAGATCAAAACCAATGACTGCTATGAGAGAAGCAGGTCTGGAAGCCGGCTGGGGTCCTGGCCCCTATTTTCCTGAGTGGCCCCGTGGCTAAACGAGTGAATGCTGGGAAGGGCTCCTGCCAGGGCCTGGCACGCGAGATGGTGCAAAATGCCAGGCAGTACCGTGCCTGCTGCTGAGTGGGTCCTGCATCCCATTGACTGCAGTCATTACCGTGGAGCGCGGGAAAGAAGTCATAGGGTATAGTCCCTATTCTCAATCCATATGCAATTGAAGAAATAGCCGTAAAACCTTCCAAAAAGAAAACACCTTGAAATTGAAAACAATTTTGAGTCATAATAAAATGGAAGGCAAAAAAAAAAAAATATGAAAACCCAATTGCTAAGAACCCAATTGCTAACTGGGATTTTAAAGTCCCATTTACAGAGTAAGAAATCTAGGTAGAAATGCATATCTTTTAGAAGACTAATTTTTGAACATGCCACACATCTGTTTAGATGACTAAAACCACAAAACACTGGCTTTGCACCCTGTTGGGACTGATGACACTGAAGTGTGAGGCCAAGAGAGGGCTGCACGGGGACATCTGGATTGAACCCAGCCCAAGCTGGGCAAGCTGCTCACCTGCAGGGGCCTGCATTTCTAAAGCTGCAATGCCAGCTTAGAGTGCGCTCCAAGGATGCCACCAACGAGGCACACAGGCTCAGGGCAGCAAGGGCAGGAACAGAGCCTCGTTTCATAGACTTGTTTCTTTTTCTAAGAAAATCTCATTCAAATACTGAATTCCACGTTGCTTGTTATTTCTCTTGAGATTTTATTAGCAATTACTCATCTGTTCTTCCACCTTCAGTATCAATGATCACTTTCATCACCCCACCAAATGTGTTGCTTAGTGCCTGGTACACTGTTGTGCAGATCCTTTATCCAAAAATCAGTGCAACCCCTTTACTCTTCCTGGTATCTTTATCGTTCATTAACCGCTTTGCCATACTTGGAAACTCTCCCTCATGGGTCAGTGTTTGTCAGAAGGGCAAGGTGCATATACACACACGGTCTTCTTCCTTGGGGTTAAGCCACTGTCCTTTGTCAGCAGGGGAGGGCCACCCGGCCATGGTCCTCGAGCCCCTTCTCAGCTCTGTTAACAGCACCTGGGACTGAGGAAGGCCCACAATGCTTTGCAAACTCAATTCCACTCAGTCCACGAACAATACAGGTTTGAACTGCGTGGGTCCACCCATGCCTTTGCTGCCCCGACACAGCAAAACCAACCCCGATCCTCCTCTTCCTCCTCAGCCCACTCAATGTGACGACAATGAGGATGAAGACCTCTAGGATGATCCACTCCCACTTCATGAGTAGTAAATGTATTTTCCTTTCTTATGATTTTCTTAATAGCATTTTCTTTTCTCTAGCTTACTTTAATACAGAATATGGCATATACATAAAATATGTAACAGACTGTTTATGTTATTAGTAAGTCGTCTGGGTAACAGCAGGCTATTCCTAGTTAAATTTTGGGGGTGTCAAAAGTTAAACAAAGATTTCAGATTGTACAGCAGGTTGGCACCCCAGCTTTCTGTCGTACAAGGGTCTACTGTATTTACAAATATTAACATATACAAAATGACACTGCATCGTTAGCCCTGTGGTCTGACCCATGCCCTGTACATATGTTTCTTGTAAGAGTGATAAAGTTAGAATTGGAGATGACAAGTTGGGCCTTTCCTGATTCTCCAAATTTTAAAAACTTGCCACATGGGGAAAACAGTATCTAACCCCAACACGGTTGGTGTAAACATAAAATACAAGAATGTATGTGAAAACAGTAAGTAAACTGTAAAATATTTTCATTTGAAAATGGACCAAATGAAATACCTGAATAAATTCATCAGGTTTTCAATATGAACCCAAGCAAAATGTCATCTGGCATTTTATTTATAACAATGGATGCTTAAACCCCACAAAACAGGCTGGCTCTGCAACTCTCTGTTTCCCAGCTCCCATTTTCAGGTATTTGCAGCAGAGCTGTTATGAATGCAGCTGGTGCTGTCTTTTGGCGGGCATAAACACTCATTCTCTTGGGTCACAGGCTGGAATGGACTGGGTCACTGCATGTGTGTTATCTTCAGTGTGCTCCAGTCCCTGTGGGGAAGAGCCGACCGCATGCCACAGCAAGAGCACGGCGTGGTCACCCACGGTTACGTGCAGCGCGGCTGCACACGGCCCACGCGTCCACAAGCAGCACAGCTCCAGTGAAGCAAAATGATCTGCCGAACCTGTTTTCCTTAGCAGAATATGAAAAAGGAAGCCACGGCACAAACCAAGGAGGAAAATGAGAAGAAATAAAAGTCCAAGCACACACACCAATTTTTCTTTTCATTAATACAACCCAACCGTAGAGTACAAGGATATTAGTTTCTTTCATATCCATCATATTTAAAGTCCATGAAGGTAGATCTGTGATTCCATAAACCTCTTATTAAATTCCTTCAATACACAAACTTGCTAAAAGTGATATGCATTCTATGTATAATCCTTAAAGTCCTTATTACTGTAATCACAGGCTGTCACACCATTTGCAACCAGAAGCGACAGCAATTTCAAAAAAAGAAAAATGGGTTTTCAGATATATTACATTTATGAATTTACTGTGGTTGTCACTCAAACATTTTGATTATTAGTATGTGATATTATGAGAAAATTGAAGTAAATTGATCCAAAAAGAATCTAAGTCCCAAGTAAATATCCTTTGCAATATAAGGATTTCACTAACATTGTCTTTAATTTGCTCCCATAAACTGCTTTGTTGATGTCTCTTGCTCCACACACTTAAAAATCTACCCACAAACTGAGCTTTTTATGCTAATTGTACTACTTTTAGACTCTTGATACAACGTAGCGTTTAAGCACATTGATTAGCTTGCTGAAAAATGATGTATTTTTGAAAAATGTTAGGAGGCAGAGGCAGAAGTCCCAGTCTGCCAACCAAATGCTCCTTGACGGCTGTAGACAGTGTTTCGTCTGGACTTCAGTTTCCTTGGCTGTAAAAGAAAGGGGTGTGATAGGTCTTCTCCGCCTCTTTCAGGCCGATAAGTAACCCTTTTACTGTGGTCTCTTAGGAAAGGTTCAAGTCGTTTTCAATAAACACTCAAAATTTTTCCACCTTGAAGGTTTAGAACAAATAGTAACGATTTATTACTAACTACCAAGCTGCCCTATAAGTCTTTTGGGGTTAGTTTTTGCTGCTTACTAAGAGAAGGTAGTTAAGAAAATTGGAGATGATTACCCAGTATTTACCAAGTACCTTTTATCTTGAAGGTTCTATCCTGGTTTTGGGAGAAAGTCACAGAGATGGCATTTCTGACCTCAGAGTAGAAAACAGGAAACACAGAGAGAGTTGCTCTGTGGTTTAACTTTCTTAACAAATTCTATCAGATGCTCATTTTCTACTAAAATGAGTAAATCCATGCACTGCTCCCAGTTTCCCATGCCCTGAGCACGTGGTTTGAGCCCCTGGCGTGCATGTGAGGCTTTCTTAGGAGCTGCAGGGCAAGGGCTGTGAAGACACAGCTGCTCCGGGGGCTCCAGGGAGGCCAAGGGGGTCGCCCCTGGGGCAGATGTCTATGGGAGAAGCCCAAGGGACACAGAGGCCAGAGGAGGAGCACACACCACAGGCAGATGTGTAGGGGAGGAGCCCAAAGGACAGACACCCAGCAGGCCCTGGGTCAGGCCCCGTGATGTCCCGGGGGAGGGGAGGAGGGTGGAGTCGGAAGGGAGCCAGGGAGGCAGGGCCCTCTGAGGGCAGAGGAGTTCTCAGTGAAGTTCCAGAAGCCAATGACCAGATCAGTGCATGTAAACAGCTTAAAAGAAAACGTTAGGCACTGGTGGCTTCGCTCTAAACCAACGGTTCTTAAAACTGCTTTCAGTTCTAGCCATAATAAAGGCATTTGAATTACGTTGCTTTTGATGAAACTATAAAGATATTGGCTTTTATAGAGTATCACGCCAGAAACAAATTTATAACATTGTTATGGTATAACAGCAGGAACACTTGGAATACACATTTTTCAGCTGAGCTCTTAAGAATTACTTTTCCCTTGCCCCAGGTTGGCAATTAAGAACTATAACTTACTTCCACCCCACCCCACCTCACCCTACCCCAGAAACAAAGAAAAACAAAGACACTGAAAAACAAACAAGCAAACAAAACCAGGAAGGTAGGTTAGGAAATGTGGGCATTGAAGGTAAATGAAAACATATGAAAAAAAGTCCATGTCTTAACGTCTTTCCGTCCTGTCCACACAGTCTCCTGCCCTCCCCGTCTGCCCCCTGGCTTTCCTGTCATGGCTGTTGCTCTCTACAATCCTTAGAAGGTCGGCACCACAGCTGGAGGCAGGCTTACCCAGGGACTGATGCCCTGATGCCCTGATGCCCTGAGCACACACAGCAGGTTCAGGGCTGAATGCAGCCAGTGTGGCTCCGGGGTGCTAGGGTGACAGGGCACATCGCGGTCCTGGGAGGGAGCAAGAAGCCAGAATGACCGCAATCATACAACGATTTCCAACAACAAAGGAGAGACGCACACAGCTGGTGGGTATCTGCAGTGAGCACAAAGTGGCTTCCGGGGGTTTCATTTAGAAAACTTGCCCGTCCTTAGGTTCACCGTTGTGATTCAATCCCTGAGATTCTGTTAGCCAGCGACTAAACTACCAAGGCGTGTGGTGACTTAGTTTGTTAGGAAGTCCAACTATAACATTTGGAAATCATCAGAGCCTCAGCTGTCTACAGTGATGCATGTTATAAATAACTGGGAAAGCACAACATTTTTCACAGTTTTCCAGTTCAAAGGAATAATTTGGAACTGTCTATAACCGTACACTACTCCAGTGCACTCCACCCATCCAAATACTGAGACAATCCTGAAGGCGTTTCATTAAATCTCACCTTACTGCAGAGTGCAAAGATACTAAAATTAATCAAGTGGTTTTGTTCTAGCAGGCCATCTTTGTTCCTAATGCCAGGAGAATACGCATTTCTAACCGTGACCTAAGGCTCTGGTTCTGGGGCGGCACTGGAGGAGCGGGAAGACAGCTGCTAGGCCACGCGGATATGAAGATGATCCAAACGGCAGCGCTCGCTGTCAGCTTTCAATGTTCCCACGCACAGAGCTAGCTCGTCTAGCTCCATCACCGGACCCCTAGCCCCGGCCCAACAGAGCTGTGTGGCACAGCTGGCTGAGCTGTCACCACGTGTGCAGACACGAGAGGCTTCCCTGGCTCTGCAGGGCAGGCCTGAAGCCAAGGGATCAAAACAAGGGCAGGTTTTCCAACGCCCCACGAAGTCTTCAGACTAAACTGTTTAAGAAAAGCAACAAATTCAGGGCTAACATTCACACCAAATGTAGCCAAGACCAGGAGGAAATAATAGCTGGGACGGGGGAAGAGGATGCCAAGACGGTAGCATCTATGCAAGTATCTGTCACTATCTGTGTACCACAGGGCACACAGGTGTGAAGTGTGTAAATGAGTTTTGGAGAGAGTCCCTCTATAATTAGATAAACAAAACCAGGTCAAGTGAGAAAAAATCCCTAATGCTTTCCACAGCACCTTAGAAGCCTAAATTCTCAGAGTTCCTAGTACAGATATAGAATATGACAAGAAACATGCACGGCTTCCCCAACGCCTCACTGATGGAGAGACCACGGTAGAGGGTAGGCAGGCAGCCTTTCTCACCTGCCTGGCGGGAGCAGGTCCAGCTGGCAATGACTTCTGAATGGAAATGATGGTACTGCTAGAATATGAGAAGGTACCATGACTGCTGCTGCCACAGCCCATCCAGCTGCAGAACTGACTTTGGGGTGAGACTAAACGAGAGCTATGGGGTCAGAAAAAGCCAGGGGGTAGATTGGACAGAGACACAGTGTGGAAAGAAATAAAAGAGAAGAAGGAAGATGTTCGTATTTCATATTCCATCAATTCCTCCCAATGGCTGATTCTACGAAGCAAGAAAACCACCACGAGTGTGGAACATGGCACCCTATGGCGAGGCTGTACTGTCAGGACCGAACATGGCACCCTATGGCGAGGTTGTACTGTCAGGACCGAACATGGCACCCTATGGCGAGACTGCAGTCAGGACCCAGGGCCCACTTGAAGACACTCCCCCAAAGAGGGCACAACTAAATTAAAAAAAATCAACTACAATGAATTGAAGCTCATCAAATTATGTTTACATCATGACTTCATAAAGGTAATCAAAAAATAAAAAAATACCTTAGTAATGACCTTTGAGAAATACTAGGAAACCAACTCATTCTGAAAACTGCTAACTAATCAGGCATCTATCCTGCCCCTCCTGTATGAACTGTACTTCACAGCTTAATGAAAAAAATTTAATTTATTTAGTGTTCCAGCTAACAATTATTATTTTCAATTTCTAATAAGAAATAGATTATGAAAACAATTACCAATGGTGCTATAACCATTAGATGAAAAGTTTAATCATCAAAAGCAGAGACAACCAAACATAAGGTATCCCCTGATGGAAGTAAACAACATAAAATCAAACCTCAAACTGATAGCTTCCTTATTAACCACAAATTTATAGGAAACACAAGGGACAAAGGAACAGGTTAAATGACACCATGAGGAAGCTATCTGAAAAATCTAGAATGTGAGAAAATCTACAGAACAAAAAACCCAATGTATTCAGCTAAAGATGGGTGGGTAACAGGGAAACGACCACTTCACTGAGCACCAAAAGTGACTCAAGAGGTTTATTTTTCTTAACTAAGAGACATATCAACCAAACGTAATGTGTAGACCTTGACTGAATCCTGATACGAACAAACTAACTGTCCAAAAAGCTTCTACGAGAATTTGAACATTGACTAAATATCTGATAAAATTAAGGAATTACTGTTAACTTTTTCCAGATCTAATAATGGTACTATGATTATGTTTCTTTTAAAAAAAATCAGTCCTTATCTGATATGTGTATGGATGAAATGATCTAATATCTGGGATTTACTTCAAAATAATAGATCTCAGAGGTAGTGAGGAGCCCAGGGGCACAGATGAAACAAGACTGGCCATGAGATGATTGCTGCTGAAGTTGGCCAATAGGTCAACTGATGTGTCAGACTGTTCGGTTTGGATATATGTCTGAAAACTTCCATAACCAAAAGTTTTTAAATGACTTGGACTGTTTATTTGTACAATAGTATGTTAGTTTACCCTGATGCCAAACAGCATAGTTTATAGCTATCAATTTAATACATAATAAAATAAATACTTTAGCAGATAAGACATGCAATGAAGAAAATATGTAGGCCACGGGTCATCTTGAAGTTAATAAATTTCACATTTAAGACCATTTGAGCCAAAATCTAGCTTTATTGAAAAATGCTTGGCAGACAAAGAAACTATAACCAAATGTCTAAAGCATTGTACAAATGGTTTTACAGCACTGACTCTAATATATCAAACAGCTTATAAAAAAGAAGAAAATGTCTGAAAACAAGCAAGTTTAGTGAAACTTTTTTTTAAAAAAAGATGACCAATGAAAATTATACTCCTTTAGAAAATGTAAAATTGCTGTTTGCTTTAAATAAATACCAGACCATTAATATCTACCTCCAAACTTTTTAAATGTAATTAAGAATAGTCCTAGGGATTGATAGTTTTCCATCAGAATTCAGTAAAGAAAAAAAGATTATTGACTTAGGCTTCTCTCTTCAGAGATGAAGTCCACTCAATTGGTATCTGTTTCGATCAAAAGCAGAAGTCGTAAAGTGCCAAAGTACTCAATGACGAGGACACAGGAACCCCGTGAGGGATGGGTGGGTGACAGGGAAACAACCACCACTGAGATCCAACACTCACCGTCCACACTCGGAGATGAAAACATCCACCACTGAGCGCCAACACTCAACGTCCACACTCGGAGATGAAAACATCCACCACTGAGATCCAACACTCACAGTCCACACTCGGAGATGAAAACAACCACCACTGAGATCCAACACTCACAGTCCACACTCGGAGATGAAAACAACCACCACTGAGATCCAACACTCACCGTCCACACTCGGAGATGAAAACATCCACCACTGAGCGCCAACACTCACCGTCCACACTCGGAGATGAAAACCACCACTGAGTGCCAACACTCACCGTCCACACTCGGAGATGAAAACCACCACTGAGTGCCAAACTCACCGTCCACACTCGGAGATGAAAACCACCACTGAGTGCCAACACTCACCGTCCACACTCGGAGATGAAAACCACCACTGAGTGCCAACACTCACCGTCCACACTCGGAGATGAAAACCACCACTGAGTGCCAACACTCACCGTCCACACTCGGAGATGAAAACAACCACCACTGAGTGCCAACACTCACCGTCCACACTCGGAGATGAAAACATCCACCACTGAGATCCAACACTCACCGTCCACACTCGGAGATGAAAACAACCACCACTGAGATCCAACACTCACCGTCCACATTCGGAGATGAAAACAACCACCACTGAGATCCAACACTCAACGTCCACACTCGGAGATGAAAACAACCACCACTGAGCGCCAACACTCACCGTCCACACTCGGAGATGAAAACATCCACCACTGAGCGCCAACACTCACCGTCCACACTCGGAGATGAAAACAACCACCACTGAGCGCCAACACTCACCGTCCACACTCGGAGATGAAAACAACCACCACTGAGATCCAACACTCAACGTCCACACTCGGAGATGAAAACCACCACTGAGATCCAACACTCACAGTCCACACTCGGAGATGAAAACAACCACCACTGAGATCCAACACTCACTGTCCACACTCGGAGATGAAAACCACCACTGAGATCCAACACTCACAGTCCACACTCGGAGATGAAAACAACCACCACTGAGATCCAACACTCACAGTCCACACTCGGAGATGAAAACCACCACCACTGAGATCCAACACTCACCGTCCACACTCGGAGATGAAAACATCCACCACTGAGATCCAACACTCACCGTCCACACTCGGAGATGAAAACAACCACCACTGAGATCCAACACTCACCGTCCACACTCGGAGATGAAAACAACCACCACTGAGATCCAACACTCACAGTCCACACTCGGAGATGAAAACATCCACCACTGAGATCCAACACTCACCGTCCACACTCGGAGATGAAAACAACCACCACTGAGATCCAACACTCACCGTCCACACTCGGAGATGAAAACAACCACCACTGAGATCCAACACTCACCGTCCACACTCGGAGATGAAAACAACCACCACTGAGATCCAACACTCACCGTCCACACTCGGAGATGAAAACATCCACCACTGAGATCCAACACTCACCGTCCACACTCGGAGATGAAAACAACCACCACTGAGATCCAACACTCACCGTCCACACTCGGAGATGAAAACAACCACCACTGAGATCCAACACTCAGAGTCCACACTCGGAGATGAAAACATCCACCACTGAGATCCAACACTCACTGTCCACACTCGGAGATGAAAACCACCACTGAGCGCCAACACTCACCGTCCACACTCGGAGATGAAAACCACCACCACTGAGCGCCAACACTCACTGTCCACACTCGGAGATGAAAACATCCACCACTGAGCGCCAACACTCAGAGTCCACACTCGGAGATGTAAACAGATTCTGAAAAGTGTCCCAACAAACAGCACTAGGAATATGACGTTCATGATGGTACCCTTAAAATTCTGTGGGGCTCAAAGAGTCTTTAGAATAATGAAGAAAGGTAGAACTACATTTAGGAGATCTTTGGTGTTACAAGTATTTTCTAATATTTGAATTCTTTTTTTTTTTTTTTGAGACAGGGTCTCAGTCTGTCACCCAGGCTGGTGTGCAGTGATGGGATCTTGGCTCACCACACCTTGACCTCCCAGCCTCACGTGATCCTCCCACCTCAGCCTCCTGAGTAGCTGGGACCACAGGTATGTGCCACCATGCCCAGCTAATTTTTGTGTTTTTTTTTTTTGTAGGGATGGGGTCTCACTATGTTGCCCACGCTAGTCTCTAACTCCTGGGCTCAAGCGATCCACCTACCTCAGCCTCCCAAGGTGCTGGGATTACAGGTGTGAACCACCATGCCTGCCTCCCAAGGTGCTGGGATTACAGGTGTGAACTGCCGCGCCTGCCTCCCAAGGTGCTGGGATTACAGGTGTGAACTGCCGCGCCTGCCTCCCAAGGTGCTGGGATTACAGGTGTGAACTGCCGCGCCTGCCTCCCAAGGTGCTGGGATTACAGATGTGAACCGCTGCGCCTGGCCTCGAATTCTTCGTAAATGGGAGGTCCATGTTATTTTTGGTTATTTATCCTAATTAATAAACCAAAGTTCTCTTTTTGACATTTATTGAATAAAAAATAGTTGACTCAATTTGACTTTCTGTTGAAAATAATTATTAATATAAAAAACCCAGGCCGGGTGTGGTGGCTCACGCCTGTAACCTTAGCACTTTGGGAGGCCGAGGCGGGCGGATCACCTGAGGTCAGGAGTTCGAGACCAGCCTGACCAACATGGAGAAACCCCGTCTCTACCAAAAATACAAAATTAGCCGGGCATGGTGGCGCATGCCTGTAATCCCAGTTACTCGGGAGGCTGAGGCAGGAGAATCACTTGAACCCAGGAGGTGGAGGTTGCTGTGAGCCGAGATTGCGCCATTGCACTCCAGCCTGGGCGACAAGAGCGAAAACTCCGTCTCAAAAAAAAAAAAAAAAACAAAAAAAAAAAAACCAAAGGGTAAATTTGGTATTTTATTGATGTTCATTTTCACCTATCATCTATGGCTTGAGTCACCCTTACCAACGCATTAACCAATCAACTAGTAACTGAATAAATCTATTACTGGATGCTTACTCCAAGCCAGGTGCCTTGCTAGTCATGGATACAGAGAGGAGACACAAGCAGGAGGGTTCACATCCAGACAGGTGGACCAGCAGGACAGCGTGTGGGGAGCACTGTGAGCTGGGCTGGGCTCAGGTGAACTGATGGGGACAGCAAGGTGTCTCCAGGCCTCAGCCAGGCCCACGTGGACTGCAGGACAGTGTGTGGGGAGCGCTGAGCTGGGCTGGGCTCAGGTGAAATGATGGTACAGCAAGGTGTCTCCAGGCCTCAGCCAGGTCTGAGGGGATGAAAGGAAGGTCAAGTGAAGGCAGCTGTGTGCTTGAGGGCATCTGGGAAAGGGAATGCTGGGTCTTTGAGGACTAGCAGTGGCCCAGTGTGGACTGAGTGTAGACGACCAGGAACGGCTGGTATGAAGAGATGAGGCTTCAGAGCTAAGCAGGTCAGCACATGACCAGTACTAAAACTGTTTTCCTCCAAAGGCTAGGGGCCATTAAATGACTGTGAGGAAAGAAGAAACCTGAATGAAAATGAATTTTGAAAGAATATTTCAGCAGGATTTGAGGGTGTGAGACTGGAGAGGAAGAGATCAGATAAGGAAAGACAATCTGTTCTGATAGGTAATATCTGAAAATCTGAATCTGATAGGTAAGATAAAGAAACCTGAGATGGGATGGCGCTATGCAGAAAGGGACATTTAGAACCTCTGCTGTCCAAGGGGGTGTGTCCAAGTGCTCCCAGTCTGGTGTCCTTTAAGTGGAGAACATTCAGGGCACACTCTTGAGATCAGTACCCTGGCTCCACAGATGCTGAGGGAGAACACGCGTGCTTACCACCCTGGTTAAGTGAGAACGCAATGCGTCCACCTCCTACACAGAACTGTCGGCTTCTCTATGCTTTAAACCTGGAAATCAGAAACTGCTATTTGAACAACTTGGAAAACTTGGAGAGTCCTTGTATAGAATAGACTTGGTAATATTTGTTAACTTTATGAATGAAAAACAAATACTTTCTATCTGTACATGAAGTACTTTATAGACATTGAGTATACAGATTAAGAGATTAATTTCACTTTATTCTACTCTTGCTGTTCCAAACACGTATATTTTCATATCCATGAATTCAAGTTAGACTAAGTTTAAATGGCAATGAATGTATGGTTTATTTTGGCAGGTGCCAAAGTATAATTAGGTCTTTAAAAAAATTATTTGTTTTTTGAGACAGGGTCTCCCCCTTTGCCCAGGCTGGAGTGCAGTGGTGCAATCATAGGCCACTAGAACCCTGAAGCCCTGGCCTCTAATGACCTTACTGGTGACATCACTAACTCATACGATTAAAATGCAGCTTTCTAAATTCTTTTTAAAAATGTACAATGGGGAATGGAAAACTACCTCTATTTTCCGCTGAATTGATAACGTGAATACAATGTTATTATTTGAAGGTGATGTTTGGGGTACTATGAAGGTGTGGGTTGTCTTAGTTACATTGTAACTAAGACATTACAACGTAAGTGTATCTAAATGCTTCCACCAAAACTGAAAAAGCAGCAAAGGGAGGAGAACTTGAAGTCTGATTATGTTAAGAAGAGGGGATAGCTCTGCTTATGGATTTATTTTTTTATTGATAGAAAAGTAAGAGCAATACATGCTGAGTGGAAAGAAAAATGTCTTATAATCCTTATTCGGTCATTCATTAGGACATTTACGTACGGGGAAGAACCACCAGACTCCGCAATGACTGTAATTATGTAGAGGTGTCATCTTGTGAAGAGGTTAGCATGGCTCCTGCCTCTGGTCATCCAATGACTACCAAACACCATGGCACATCTGTATCTATGTAACAAACCTGCATGTTCTGCACATGTGTCCCAGAACTTAAAGGAAAATGAAATAAAATAAAAATAAATAAAACAAAAATTTCAAACATAAAAAAAGGAAGTAAACCCTACTTGGTCATAATGAATTAGTGTTCCACTGTATGGACAATAGTGCTTTGATCTAGTAAAAATAATTGTTAGAATTTTTTGTTCCAATGTTCATGAGGGACACTAGTCTGTAATTTTCTTTCCTTGTAATGTTCTTGTCATATTTTTGATTTGGGGTTATGCAGGTTTCATAAAATGAGATTGAATATGCTTGCTATTATATTTTCTGATAAAGTCTGTATAAAATTGGTATTATTTATTCCTTAAATGTTACATAGAACTTATCAGTAAAACCATTTGGACTTGGAATTTTCCACAAAGAAAGGTCTTTGATTGTGAATTCAACTTAATAAATATAGAAATTTTTCTATATTTAATCATCTTTTAAAAAATTAAAAATCAAAACCCAAAAAGTTTGTCTTTTCTATTTTCCCACATTCCACTGATTTCTGATACTTTTTATTCCTTCCTTTAGATTCAAGTTTCCATCGAGTATGAGTTTCTCTGGCTGCATCCCTCTGTGCCTCTGCAGGAGTGCTGGGCACCTGCTGCAGCACTCGTGGACAGCCCTTGGATCTGACTGGTGCAAGCTCCCCTCCTGCAGGGGTTCAAGCGCCCCCTCCCGTCTGTCTGCTTTTGATAGCTCTCCAGTGCTTCTCACAGCTGGGTTTCTATATTCTGTGCAGAGTTCAATTTTTAACTGTGGAAGGGTTAGTCTGATAAGTTCTTCCTCTATTACTGAAACCAAAATTCATCTGAAGCTTGTACTTTTTATTCTGTGGTAGTTCTAATTAAGAAAGCATGCTACATTTTCATTAATTTTAGGATAGTTCCATCACGGGCTTACATAAAGGCATTGTAGAAACTAAGTGTAAGATAGTGCTACTACTAAGCTAACTTTACTAGGTTTTTCTTCATAAATTTACCCAAAGTGGAATTTATTCCGTTTTCAAATGTCTAATAAAATGCTGAACATCATTCAGTGAGTGTTCCTGCAATGACTAGAGGCTTTCCTCTAGACTGACATGAAGACATGATGGCAATAACTCAGCAACTAGGATTCCTGAAAATATCAGGAAAAACTGTCAAATGACTTGCTGAAACCTAAATTCACCATGTATGCCATTTCTCTATCAAACAAGTGTGTGTCCAAGAAGAAAACAAGTTAGTACGGTAATGTGCCTGTTCTTTGTGGGTATGCTGTCTCCATGAAGTTTTTCATTTCTTTAAAATACAGAAATTTCTTTTTTTAAAATTAAAAATACATCAATTCCTCCCCAATATTTTTAAAAACAAAATTTTAAAGTAGAAAATTAAAGTTTTCTGGCATGCTCCTTCCTATCCCGTTTCAAGATATGTTTATACATGTCAAATTGTACATATGAAATTGATACATTGTCTTTTTCAATAAAAATGAGGAAAGAATGAATGCATGTTTCCTTAATCAACATTTTCTACCAATATATGGACAGTCCCCCACATATAGGTATGCATTTACTTATCCATCTATCCATCTCATTCATTATAAAGAAAGCATAGTATTTGTTGAGATATATAATAAATTATTTAACTAATTCATTACTGATGGGCATTTAGTTTTTCAGATTCTACATATATTAAAAAATGCTTCAATAAACATCACTGTACATAATTCTTTACTTACTTCTGTAAAACTTTCCTTAAGATAAATTCTTAGAAACAAAATTTCTAAGTAAATTCTATACATATAAATGTGTGCATACACACATACACACACACGTATGTGTATAGATGGGCCAATTTACACTCCTAGAAAGATGATGGAATAGTTTGTTTCTTTGTACCTTTGCCAAAAAGCAGGTATTATCAAGCTTTACAATATTTGTCAATCCAGAGAATTTTAACAAAATGATACCCTAACGGTATTTTAAATTACAGTTTTGAGAATTGATGAATTTTATCCTATTTTTATATTTATTGGCCATATTAGTTATTTTGTGAATTTCATGAACTTGTGTCTATTCTACCAGCACATCTGCCTTTTTCTTTGTGGATTTCGTTTTCTTTTTTTTTTTTTTTTTTTTGAGACGGAGTTTCACTCTTGTTGCCCAGGCTGGAGTGCAGTGGTGTAATCTTGGCTCACAGCAACCTCTGTCTCCTGGGTTCAAGCGATTCTCCTGCCTCAGCCTTCCGAGTAGCTGGGATGACAGGCATGCACCACCACGCCCGGTTAATTTTGTATTTTTAGTAGAGATGAGATTTCTCTATTTTGGTCAGGCTGGTCTTGAACTCCCGACCTCAGGTGATCTGCCCGCCTCAGCCTCCCAAAGTGCTGGGATTACAGGAGTGAGCCACCGCGCCTGGCTCTTTGTGGATTTCTAATGGAGGCTGCTTATTGTCTAGCAACACAGCACAATGCCTAAAATTCAGGGCTGCCTGGATTTGAACTCGGAACCCCTACCCCACCACTTCCTAGCTACAAGACCTTGAGCAAGTCACTTAACCTCTTTGTGCTCAGTGGCTTCATCTGTAAAATGAGAATAAAAATACTGCTTACTCCTTGAGGGGCTGTTATATAGATTAAATCAGGTGATTTATGCAAAGCCCTCCGCTTTGCACACAGTATATATGCAACAAATGCTGACTACATTACTAAATGTGTACATAGTAATGTGTGTGTATAAATGCATGTATAAGGAATATATGTATGTATAAATTCACATATACATGTAACATACAACTTATTTTATAAGGACCCGAAAACATTTTAATGATCCATTTTCTCAGAGAGCTACATTAAACTTTGAGGTCTGTCTGCAGTTGTCCATTTTTTGAAAATCAAACAAAAATTACAATTTCTCCTTATCTCCATTCTTGTAGCATTTTTCTTATTCTCTAGAAATTCTATGCTGGACCTGAGCTTTGAATAATTTAAGTTACAGGATGCAAGAGATAACCTAATTGTGCAACGTCTCTCGTAAAATTCAGTGAAAACATCTGCAAGATACATTCCAAAAGGCAGAGATCTTAAAATAAAATTCAACAAACATAGACTTGAGAAGAGCTGTGCTTCTGCCTCTGTCTCCATACTTAGATTTACACTTTCTTTCTCTTTAATTTGTTGGAATATGCTGCTTGGCACACTGCTTGGACAACACACTTCCAAGTCTCGCTCACAGACGGACTGTGCACCCCAAGCCTGTGCTCTGGCACATCACCGACGGGCAGGAGGTTACTCTGCTCTAGGTTATATGCATCATACATGTAAGCAACCAACTCTGCTGTTATTTTTAGAATGGTCCTAGACATACTCATGTCACAAATTATATAAAGTTTTCCCCTTCCCATTATAATGTCAATTACTATAATTAATATAAGAACATTTGAATCAAAAATCAGCTCATTATTTACCTATAGAAAATGATTAAGCTTAGATTCACTTAGTAAATACCTTTAAATAATACATATTAATTTAAATTTTTATGACTTTTTGATAGAAAAAATAGTTAAAACCAGTATTTAAGAGAAAACTTAAAGAAATACTTTTTTCTTATTTAATGTTTCAAAGATGTGAACTTCAATGTGTATTTGTAAATAAAGACCAACAGTATTCTTAATTTATTTAAAATTTATAAAAGTCAAATACTAAGAACTCTTAATAATTTCAGATAACAGAACAATTAAAATCTTAACAGCAGTTTTGTGACTCAGAACTAACCAGAATAATCTTTACTGACATATACACAAATAAAGAGGTGACACCAATTTAAATACCCAACGGTAAGATTTAAAAAAACATAGCTACGGCTTTAACGGATATCTCTTGTTGAATCATGAAATTAATCAACTGGATTTTTGTTTTAATCACTACATACAGTATCGGAAACTAAATTTATTGGTAACTACAGCAATAAGTAATCAGTTACCTATATGATTTGCAAAATTCAGTTTCTGAAGAAGAAAACTCTGAAGATAATACTAAAGTTGTTAATTGAAATTATTTTGGAAGATTAATAGTCAAACTATTTTGGCTGTTCACTTTACACAACGTCTCAACTTAAGTCAGCTTTAAACAAACTAAAAATCACTATATGACTATGCAAGGCTGAGGTTCAGTTAGTAATCATGAAGTCAAAACTACACAAAGAACAGAACCAAATAGAGTTTATAAAAGCGAAACGAGCACCGATGACTTCTACATGTTTTTGGAATCTGAGAAAGAGTAAATAAATTGCTGATAGTATGGTGCTATGTGCCATTTGCTTATGAAACAAAATTTATCTTAGGAAAAAAACAAAACCAAAAAACAAAGCTATGTTAAAAAAAAAAAGCCTCACCACTTAATGTCACACAGCCAGAAGAATCTTAATTTTGTATTGAAGATTATCTGAGGTTACAGACTCTTATTAAGATCAATCTCAGGATTACATTTAGGTTCTGATCCCAACTCACAACAGAGGCTTGTCTAGTTCAATGTCATGGCTGGAAAATATGAAGGTCATAGAGAAAGGACTCTGGGTACCTTAAATAAATCCAATGAGGACTTTGAAATTCCAAGCCATGGTAACTAACTGGATGCAGCAGGAACCTAAGATCCCTGTTAGTCCAGCACTGCCTGCCATTTACCCCCCGTGCCCTGGCTGCTGCCCACTGAGGTGCTGTCACAGGATTCACAGCCTCGTGATAATGACCAGCAGCCCCTGCACTGAAGTCCTGTGACCTAACGATGCCCTTCAGGGAACGGGCCTTCATAGATGTCTGTTTTCCGAAGACACCTTGGAGAGGATGGATGGGAAAGACCTGCCTTTCACCTGACAGACATTCTCGACTGCCCTTGCCGGTGTTCGGCATACACTAAAGATGCCTCACTGTTTGTTAAGGGAGGCAGCAGGTCTGAGAGAGGGCTGGCAAAGAAAAGTCTTCCTCTGCATCAGGGGCAAATAAATCCTCTTTCTCACTAACAATCAGAGATTTCAGTGACGACAGAGAAGAATCACTTTGTTGAGACTGAAACTCGGTGGCCCATTCTAAATTTTTATAGTAATCACTGAAGCGCAGGAAACTCAGAGGGGCTGTGTCATGATTTTTTTCTATTCTCAAAGAAGTATCACAAGTGATTTAATAGCCTTGAACATAACCAAATAAGATAAGCATGATTTCAGAGTGAACAGTTAATGTACTTACATGCGAATCACAGGAAAAGATATGAACTTTGACAAAATTCATTTAAACTATTACTGAACAATGTATTACTTTTTGCAGTAATACATTGTTCAGTAATAGTTTACATAATTAAATACAGAATTGCTGATGTGTTAGATGTGTGAACAGTTAATGTACTTACATGCTAATCACAGGGGAAGATACGAACTTTAACAAAATTCATTTTAACTATTACCAAACAATGTATTACTTTTTGCATGGTGATGCAAGGTAATACATTGTTCGGTAAGAGCTTAAATAGTTAAACAGATAGAATTGATGATATGTTAGATATACTTGACAGTTGCATTTTAATTGAAATGCAGTTGCTCAAATTTAGCAAGCGTACACAACTACGATATGAGAATTCACAAAGGACAAGAAAATGAGTACTCTAACTCATTTTAATTCAGCAGATATGAATATCCACCGTGTACTGTTTATTAAAAAGCGAACCAGAAGAACAGTGGAAGCTAGAACACTGTATAATGTACCTTCCTACTGAGAAAATTTTGAGAAAAATCAGGCAAAAGCATATGGCAAACACTTGGAAGAGAAGGAGCAACTGGCACATTTAGAAAGATGGTATATTATTATAGAAAATGCCAGTCTTCATTTACTCCACAAACACACACACACAGCATCAGCTGAGTGTCAGAAACTGCACTGTGCTAAAAACTCTGAAAACATGACACCCGAATGACGACCTTGTGCTGAGACTGTCCAGCAAGGAGGTAGATAATAACAAAACATTTCCTGCGGGCACAGAGAGTGGTAAGAACTGCTCTGGGAGCACCATGAATGGAGGTAGGCCAATGCGACCTGGAGACATGCAGGGGATGGGCTGGGTGAGCTCCCAGAGGACACAGGGCCTGGAAGGGCAGGAGAGGTTAGGAGAGGGGCAGAGGTGCGAGGGACTAGGCACAGGGTTCACAGTGCACGAAGCACCTAGCCTGCCTGCTGCCTGGGGGAGCCCGTGGAGAGGGAAGTAACTCATAGCAAGCACAGGGAGTACTGTTGGGCCTCTGCATCTGTGGCCTCTGCATCTGTGGCCTCCACAACAGCGGCTTCTGCATCTGTGGATTCAACCAACCATGAATGGAAAATATTCTGGGGTGGCGGGACCAGACGGCTGCATCTGTACTGAGCATGTACAAACTTTCTTCCTTGTCATGACTCCCTAAACAATACAGTAAAACAACTATTCACAAAGCATGGGCATTGTATTAGGTGTTATAATCTAGAAATGACTTAAGGCATACAGGAGGATGTGCATAGGTTACATGCAAATATGACACCATTTCACACCAGGAACTTGAGCGTCCGTGGAATCTGGTACCTGTGGGGATGCTACCTTGTCTGAGAAGTCTGGGGTTAGCCTCAGGGAGAATGAGCCTCCTCGAAGGTTTTTCAGCAGGGGATTGACAGGATCCAATTTATATTTTAGAAGGATGAGCTTTTCAAAAAGGCAGAGGTTGAGTCCAGCTGGAGAGGGGCTGTGGGGTGGAGCACTGGGCCAGTGGGCAGGGTGCCAGGGCAGAGGCTGGCACAGCACAGCTTCCCAGGTTTTACTATCATGAGAAGATGTCGTAAGAATTTTAAGTAAGATACTGATAGAACCTGCCTTAGACTTTAAAAGGATGTACTTTGAGGGTATGAACTGAATGTGGTTTGGGCACAGAAAAGTGTGTGTACAGAAAAGCACAGGAGGAATAAGGGCTGGCGTGACTGCCATGACTGTGAGCTCAGGAAATGCAATAACTATGGTCACATTAAGTGACTGTAGCTAATTTAATGATCCCAGTTTTTAGTTTAGGCTTTTGGCATCACTATATGTGAACACTCTACAATAAAAACCAAAGGTGTTTAAACAGTAAACAATTTTATCATCGTTTAGTATAAGCGCTATACGATAAAAACAAAAGGAGGTTAAAGTTAAAACAATGAAGTTCCCAAACTTGTTAACAACTCACTGGCGCATCTGCATATATACACCCATGAAGAACCTGTGTCTGATACCAGCACGACCACTTCTACATAAACTACTTCTCTACAAAAGTGCCAACAGGCAGCTTGGTTTTAGGTATTCCACACTATTTCATACAAAGAAACAACTATTTGATCAATCAAAAGTTTACTTGATTCAGAAAGCAACAGTTATTTTAAAAATATATATTTTGAAGTGATTCAAGTGACTTTCATTTGAGATCACAAAGATAATACTTCAACTGTGTCATTCATCCTTCTGTGGCTCAATTCTCTTTGCTAAATTACTATAATAATCTTACTCCTACACGCTTTTCTCCTATCCTTCGCCTCTACAGCATCACTAATCAGGTCTTACATGGAAGTGACCAGATTTCTTTAATACATTTTTTGATGATGTACACAAGGTCATTGCATGAAACTGTCACTCGCAATCACTCTATTATATCTATGTGAAAAGATCATAGGAAGCAAGAATGCATTACTAAAATGATCAATTATTATAAGTTATAATTAATTATTCTCTAGAATTTAAGAACAGGTTTAAGCCACTGAGTAATAATACAAAGTGTCCACTTTCCAAACTATCCAAGAAATGGGTTTAAGCGAACAAAAAGTTAAAATCAAATTAATCTCTCACTCTCAGTAGATGTGAGAAAAATGAGAATAAAATGAAAAGAATTCAAGCAAGTATCAATTGATAAAAGTATATCCACATCTATTACTCAAGAAACTTTACTTACCTGTTGGAGGCAGGCAGTCTTTCCAATCAAAATATCCTGCATAAATTCCAGGTTCTAAGGAGCCAACGATAGGATCTGCTTTCAACTCGATGTAATTTTCAAAGAGTCTTTGATCTAGTTCTTTCAATGAGGCCATGCTAACCTATAAACACATAATGAAGAGTATGAGTTGCCTATTTGAGGGTGATGGAAAAAGTAAAATAATGTTAACAATAAATACTTCAGACTATAATAAAAGCTCTTCTCAATTTTCCTACAAAAACTCGTGACTTTTATTTATATATTTTCAGTAATAAAGATCTCTTTCAGCATAGCTATTTTGTAGGAGAAAAAATAATCTCCATATATGGACTATAGGTCATTGTATTAGTCCGTTTTCATACTGCTATAAAGAACTGCCCAACATTAGGTAATTTATAAAAGAAAGAAGTTTAATTGACTCAATTATGTTACGCATGGCTGGGGAGCCCTCAGGAAACTTACAGTCTTGGTGGAAGGCAAAGGGGAAGCAAGGCATCTTCTTCACAAGGAGGAGGAGAAGCACCCAGTGGACGGGGAGGAGAGCCCCTTGTAAAACCATTAGATCCCATTAGAACTCACTATCACGAGAGCAGCATGGGGGAAACCGCCACTACGATTCAATGACCTCCACCTGGTCTCCCTTGACACGTGAGGATTGTGGGGATTACAAATCAAGATGAGATTTGGGTAGGGACAGAAAGCCTAACCATATCACTCATTTTTGAAAATAGTAACCTCTCATTTCTGTACACAGAGCAAGAAGCATTATAAATACTAAATTGTAATAGACAGTAAACTACAATTAAAAAGGAGCCATTTAAAATTATGTTATGTTTCTTCATATTAACTAATTCATTTGAAAAGTGTTACCAATAGAAAATAAGCCTCCTCTGACACTCTAGTAACCTCAGTGCAGCTCCCCTGGATTCTCCCTCCAGTTACAGCTCTGCCTGAGTGGTGTGCAGGTCAGGCCTTAGATTCCAAGGCAACTCCATAGGGAGGCCAGACACACGCTCACTGTCATGGGCAAAAAGAAACAGGAAAGACCCCTATTAGAAAGTCCTGTCCTTGGGACAGTTCAGCTGCGTGGACTGTGGGCTCCTGATGGGAGTGGGAGCAGAAGAGGGTAAGGAGGCTGGCATCAGCCCTACATGAGTGTGCCTGGTCTCACCAGCAGGCAGGAGGCCAGAAATGGAAGAGAGGGGAGGCAGAGGCCCAAGCATGGAGGAGATGGGAGGTCTGTGGGCCCAGGTCACTCTGCAGGGGGCTGGTGGCCATTCTGCTTCTGCAACACTGGCCTGAGAGGGATAGGCTTCTCTCCAATGCCAGGCCTGAGCTGCAACAAACTACAATGAAAAATAAACACACATCTAAGGGAGTCCGCTGCTATGCACAGGAACACCCATCGAGCAGTGAAACTCAGCTGCAGAAGAGACAAGCAACAACTTGAACAGAAAAAAGAAAGAAAACCCTCATGAAGATAAAAGTATAACACAAAACAAGATTTCTAGAGGTGAAACATACAACTTCCAAAGCTAACAACTGAGTAGATTAACAGAAGGAACTCCTGGTCACTGTTGAGACTGATCTGAAGTGCAAGGACTACTTCAAAGCATAGAATAAAAATGTAAAGACATGAAAATTATGAAGAACAAGACTAGAAGATAAACCCAGGAGCTCTAACATGCAAAAAATAGAAATTCAAGTAAAGAAATATAAGCAGCTAGAGAAAAGGTATTAATTAAACAAGCAATAGGAGAAAATTTAACTGGATCTAAAGAAAGACCCAAGTTTGCAACCTCAGTAGGCTTGCAGAGTGCCAGGCTAGACTGATAAGACAGCCCACATATCTAGGCAACTACTGTTAAAGTTTCTAGTTTCTAATATATTTATTCTAAATGAGAGAGAGAGAAAGAGAGACTGACTTTCAAGCTTCTAGATCAAAATAATAATTTACTTACAAAGAAGAAAGAACTGGTCTGACGTCAGATTTCTCACATGCAATACTGGGAGCTGAAATCACTGGATTAAAATCTACAGGAATGAAAGAACAGAACCCAAGAATCCTGTATTTGGCCGGCGTGTCATTCTCTTAACAGAGTCCGAGAAAGATATTTTTGGATATGCAAGGGTTCAAAGAGTATTTCACCCATGTAATGAGAAAGGGCTCTAACCTAAAATCAAGTAAATCAGAACGAAGAAGATGAACTACTGAGGAAAACGGTGACAGGCAATAACTGAGTTCCCTCTAGCCCTTCTCTATCTCTCTCTTTCTCTAGTATCTATAAACACAAACCAAAACAGATGATTAGAGACTCCCTCGGCATGTGAAATACAAGTGCTAAGTAAGATTTCTTCAAAGGAAGGAGGCATCCAAGAGGGAAATACTAATAATACACAATGAAGAGATAACATATCAAAATCTGCGAGAGAGAACCAGTGGCTAGAAATTTATAGCTGAAAATGTTTTAAAAGAAAGGTTTTAAAGGAGAAAAACTTAAATCACTGCTCTAATTTTCTACCCCAAGTATCTAGGAAAAGAGAAAATTAAACCCAAAGAACATAGAAGGAAAAGATAAACAACAGAAATCAATTTTTTAAAAAGGTAAATATTAAAGAAAACCACCAATGCCAAAAGTAGGTTCTTTGAAAATAGTAATAAAAATGATTAGCCAGGCATGGTGGTACACATCTGTGGTCCCACCTACTTGGGGGCTATGGTGAGAGAATTACTTTAGCCCAGGAGATAGAGGCTGCAGTGTGGTATGATTCAACTACTGTATCCAATCTGGGTAACAGAGCAAGACCCTGTCTCTTAAAAAAAATTTGAAATTTTTTAAAAATTAAAAAGGAATAACAACAAAAACGATAAGCTCCTGGGCAAGACTGATGAAGAAATAAAGAAAAAGCCCACGTATTTTGCCAAGAAACGAAACAAAAAAAGAAACATTCCTGAAGCTCCTGAAGAGATTAAAAGGACAGTAAAAGGACGTTATAGTTTTATGCCGTCAAGTCTTGACAACATACAGGAAATTGCTAATCTGCTGAAAAACACAACCTTCAAAAACTGGCACAACTAGTCCTATATTTATTAAACTAATTGAATCAATTATAGACAAGGGTTTGACAGTGAAAACTTCAGGTCCAGGTGGTTTCATCTGTGACTCTACCAAGCATGAAAAGAAGAAATTAGAGTACACACAAACATTTTCATAGAATAGAGGCTGAAAGCATTTCCTATTTTGTTTAATGAAGCCAGTATAACCCTAACATCCAAACTGTGCAAGATATAAGAAAAAAATCACACACCAATAGCCTTCATGAACAAAGACATAAAAATCCAAACAAACTATTGGCAAATAAAAACTATAAATAAATTTTAAAAGCACATCACGCAGAAGTGGTATTTTTTCAACAGATGAAAAAGCACTTGAGAAAATTCAATATACTTTCATGACAAAAATTCTCAGTAAACTAAGACTAGAAAGAAATCAGCTGTGTAAAGGGCATCTGCAAAATGGTACAAATATAGAACGTTTCTCCAGAAGATGAGGAATAAGGCAAAGTTGTCCCCTTTCACCACTATTTCAAGATTATACCAGATGTCCTAGTCCATGAGATCCAGAAAGAAATAATACCAAAAAAGAAGAAGTAAAACTGTTTTTATTAACGGAAGACATGATTACGTATTTAGAAATTCTAAGCAGGTTGACATACTAATGAAATAAGTAAATTTATTGAGGCAGCAGAGTCAATAACAAAAATCAATTGTATTTCTATATAATAGACACAGAAGAATTATAATACAATACCATAAAAAATAAAATACCCAGAAATAAACTTAACAAAAGACATGGAAAATCTCTAATGGAAACTACAAAACATTGCTGAAAGAAATTAAAGATGGCCTAAACAAACAGGATGACCAATATTGGTAATTTTCTCCAAATTCGAAGAACTCCTAAAAGGCCTTTTCTTGGTAAAAATTCACAGACTAAAATTTATATATAAATGGAAAGGACCTAAAATAGCCCAAACAATTTAAAAAGAACAAAGTTGGAAGACTCATACTACATGATATCAAGACTGACTATAAACCCATAATACATAAAACAATGCAATATTGGCATAAGGATGGACATCGTAGACCTAAACATAAAAGTTAATGTTACAAAACTTCTGGGAAAAAATATTCAGGACATTGAAGCAGGTAAAGATTCTGACAACATATGAAAGGCATTAAACATTTTAAAAGCTTGATACAGTGGATCTCATCAGTTCTGCTCAGAAGATATTATAAAAACAAAACAGCAAGCCATGAACTGAAAAAATATGTATGTGTGACAAAGGACTTATTTAGAGCCTTCTAAAAATCGTCAATAGAAAGATGATTGATCCAATTTAAAAATGAGCTGGGGTTAAACAAGCACTTCAGGAAAGAAGCTACCTGAATGTTGAGTATCTGAATATACAAGAAAAGGTGCTTAATATCATTATTAGGGAAAGCCAAATAAAGCAGCAATGAGATTGGCTAAAATAAACAAGATTGGTAATATTAAGTGTTGGCTAGGATGAAGTTTATAACCGAGTTTATGACCAACGGAGTGTACACTTGAGTTTATGTCCGACGGAGTGCACACTCGAGTTTATGTCCGACAGAGCGCACACTCGAGTTTATGACCGATGGAGCCTACGCTCGAGTTTATGACAGACGGAGCGTACACTCGAGTTTATGTCCGACAGAGCGCACACTCTCGAGTTCACGTACGACGGAGTGCACACTCCAGTTTCTGACCGACGGAGCATACACTCGAGTTTATGTCCGACGGAGCGTACACTCGAGTTTATGTCCGACGGAGCGTACACTCGAGTTTATGTCCGACGGAGCGTACACTCGAGTTTATGTCCGACGGAGCGTACACTCGAGTTTATGTCCGACGGAGCGTACACTCGAGTTTATGTCCGACGGAGCGTACACTCGAGTTTATGACCGACGGAGCGTACACTCGAGTTTATGTCCGACGGAGCGCACACTCTCGAGTTCATGTACAACGGAGCGCACACTCCAGTTTCTGACCGACGGAGCGTACACTCGAGTTTATGTCCGACGGAGCGTACACTCGAGTTTATGTCCGACGGAGCGTACACTCGAGTTTATGTCCGACGGAGCGTACACTCGAGTTTATGTCCGACGGAGCGTACACTCGAGTTTATGACCGACGGAGCGTACACTCGAGTTTATGACCGACGGAGCGTACACTCGAGTTTATGACCGACGGAGCGTACACTCGAGTTTATGTCCGACGGAGCGCACACTCTCGAGTTCATGTACGACGGAGCGCACACTCCAGTTTCTGACCGACGGAGCATACACTCGAGTTTATGTCCGACGGAGCGTACACTCGAGTTTATGTCCGACGGAGAGCACACTCCAGTTTACGACTGATGGAGCGTATACTCGAGTTTATGTCTGACGGAGCGTACACTCGAGTTTATGTCTGACGGAGAGTACACTCGAGTTTATGACCAACGGAGCGCACACTCCAGTTTACGACTGACGGAGCGTACACTCGAGTTTATGACCGATGGAGCGTACACTCCAGTTTACAACTGATGGAGCGTACACTCGAGTTTATGTCCGATGGAGCGTACACTCGAGTTTATGTCTGACGGAGCGTACACTCGAGTTTATGTCCGACGGAGCGCACACTCCAGTTTACGACCGACGGAGCGTACACTCGAGTTTATGACCGATGGAGCGTACACTCCAGTTTACGACTGATGGAGCGTACACTCGAGTTTATGACCGATGGAGTTTATAACACTCTGGAAAACTACTCAGAGTTCCTAATTGGCTTGTGCCACGACCAGCTATTGCACTTCAAGGTTTATATCCAAGATCAATGAGTACAAATGTCCACAAAGAGACTTATAAGAATATTCACCGCAACTTTATCCATAAAGGCCTAAAACTGGAGACAACCCCATGTCCATCACCATGACAATGATTAAACAAAATCTGGTTATCCAAACTCAGCAATAAAAGAAAATGAATCACTGGTCCACACAATTTGGATGAAGCTCAAAAAATTAATTTGGAACAAAAGAAGCCAGATACAAAAGACAACAAAGTGCATGGAGCTCCACGCAAAGTTCTGGGACAGACAAAATGGTTCTCTGAGGGAGCAGCTGGAATGTTGTTGAGAAGGGAGCCTACTCAAACAGGGCACAAGGGAAGGTTTTGTATTTTCATCTGGTGGTGGATGCTGGAATGTGTGCATATGTAAAAAGCCATCAATCCATAAGCTTAAGATTTGTGTCTTTTACTGTAGGTAAATTATACCTCATTTTTTAAAAAAAGAAGGGAAAAGAGGAGTTGAAAATAAATAGATGTGCAAACAGTTAATAGGCAAATGCTACAAAAAGAGAGTAGAATGGCAGTATTAATGTGTAATAAGGCAGGACCAATGTCAGGAGTACACAGCTCATACTTTTTGTTGTAAAGATTTAAACAAATAATTCAGGAAACTTGCATAGCACACTGAAAGCGAATACGTAATAAATGCTAGCAGCTATTTCTATTAACTCAACGGCCTCATTTTCACTAACACCCTGTTCACACTGGCTGCTGAACATAGATGTTAACTGGGTCTGCTTGAATCCTGCTCAAAAAGCAAGGGTCAGATCCATCTTCAGAGCAGAACTGAAAGAGATAGAGACACAAAAAACCCTTCAAAAAATTAATGAATCCAGGAGCTGTTTTTTTGAAAAGATCAACAAAATTGATAGACCACTAGCAAGACTAATAAAGAAGAAAAGAGAGAAGAATCAAATAGACGCAATAAAAAATGGTAACGGGGATATCACCACCGATCCCACAGAAATACAAACTACCATCAGAGAATACTACAAACACCTCTATGCAAATAAAATAGAAAATCTAGAAGAAATGGATAAATTCCTCGACACATACACCCTCCCAAGACTAAACCAGGAAGAAGTTGAATCTCTGAATAGACCAATAACAGGCTCTGAAATTGTGGCAATAATCAATAGCTTACCAACCAAAAAAAGTCCAGGACCAGATGGATTCACAGCCGAATTCTACCAGAAGTACAAGGAGGAGCTGGTACCATTCCTTCTGAAACTATTCCAATCGGTAGAAAAAGAGGGAATCCTCCCTAATTCATTTTATGAGGCCAGCATCATCCTGATACCAAAGCTTGGTGGAGACACAACCAAAAAAGAGAATTTTAGACCAATATCCTTGATGAACATTGATGCAAAAATCCTCAATAAAATACTGGCAAACCGAATCCAGCAGCACATCAAAAAGCTTATCCACCATGATCAAGTGGGCTTCATCCCTGGGATGCAAGCCTGGTTCAATATACGCAAATCAATCAATGTAATCCAGCATATAAATAGAACCAAAGACAAAAACCACATGATTATCTCAATAGATGCAGAAAAGGCTTTGACAAAATTCAACAACCCTTCATGCTAAAAATTCTCAATAAATTAGGTATTGATGGGACGTATCTCAAAATAATAAGAGCTATCTATGACAAACCCACAGCCAGTATCATACTGAATGGGCAAAAACTGGAAGCAGGGATGCCCTCTCTCACTACTCCTATTCAACATGGTGTTGGAAGTTCTGGCCAGGGCAATTAGGCAGGAGAAGGAAATAAAGGATATTCAATTAGGAAAAGAGGAAGTCAAATTGTCCCTGCTTGCAGATGACATGATTGTGTATCTAGAAAACCCCATCGTCTCAGCCCAAAATCTCCTTAAGCTGACAAGCAACTTCAGCAAAGTCTCAGGATACAAAATCAATGTACAAAAATCACAAGCATTCTTATACACCAATAACAGACAAACAGAGAGCCAAATCATGAGTGAACTCCCATTCACAATTGCTTCAAAGAGAATAAAATACCTAGGAATCCAACTTACAAGGGATGTGAAGGACCTCTTCAAGGAGAACTACAAACCACTGCTCAATGAAATAAAAGAGGACACAAACAAATGGAAGAACATTCCATGCTCATGGGTTGGAAGAATCAATATCGTGAAAATGGCCATACTGCCCAAGGTAATTTATAGATTCAGTGCCATCCCCATCAAGCTACTAATGACTTTCTTCACAGAATTGGAAAAAACTACTTTAAAGTTCATATGGAACCAAAAAAGAGCCCACATCGCCAAGTCAATCCTAAGCCAAAAGAACAAAGCCGGAGGCATCATGCTACCTTACTTCAAACTATACCACAAGGCTACAGTAACCAAAACAGCATGGTACTGGGACCAAAACAGACATATAGATCAATGGAACAGAACAGAGTCCTCAGAAATAATGCCGCATCTCTACAACCATCTGATCTTTGACAAATCTGACAAAAACAAGAAATGGGGAAAGGATTCCCTATTTAATAAATGGTGCTGGGAAAACTGGCTAGCCATATGTGGAAAGCTAAAACTGGATCTCTTCCTTACACCTTATACAAAAACTAATTCAAGATGGATTAAAGACTTACATGTTAGACCTAAAACCATCAAAACCCTAGAAGAAAACCTAGGCAATACCATTCAGGACATAGGCACGGGCAAGGACTTCATGTCTAAAACACCAAAAGCAATGGCAACAAAAGCCAAAATTGACAAATGGGATCTAATTAAACTAAAGAGCTTCTGCACAGCAAAAGAAACTACCATCAGAGTGAACAGGCAACCTACAGAATGGGAGAAAATTTTCACAACCTACTCATCTGACAAAGGGCTAATATCCAGAATCTACAACAAACTCAAACAAATTTACAAGAAAAAAACAACCCCATCAAAAAGTGGGTGAAGGATATGAACAGACACTTCTCAAAAGAAGACATTTATGCAGCCAAAAAACACATGAAAAAATGCTCATCATCACTGGCCATCAGAGAAATGCAAATCAAAACCACACTGAGATACCATCTCACACCAGTTAGAACGGCCATCATTAAAAAGTCAGGAAACAACAGGTGCTGGAGAGGATGTGGAGAAATAGGAACACTTTTACACTGTTGGTGGGACTGTAAACTAGTTCAACCATTGTGGAAGTCAGTGTGGCGATTCCTCAGGGATCTAGAACTAGAAATACCATTTGACCCAGCCATCCCATTACTGGGTATATACCTAAAGGACTATAAATCATGCTGCTATAAAGACACATGCACACGTATGTTTATTGCGGCACTATTCACAACAGCAAAGACTTGGAACCAACCCAAATGTCCAACAACTATAGACTGGATTAAGAAAATGTGGCACATATATACCATGGAATACTATGCAGCCATAAAAAATGATGAGTTCATGTCCTTTGTAGGGACATGGATGAAACTGGAAACCATCATTCTCAGCAAACTATCGCAAGGACAGAAAACCAAACACTGCATGTTCTCACTCACAGGTGGGAATTGAACAATGAACACATGGACACAGGAAGGGGAACATCACACTCCGGGGAATGTTGTGGGGTGGGGGGAGGGGGGAGGGACAGCATTAGGATATACACCTAATGTTAAATGACGAGTTAATGGGTGCAGCACACCAACATGGCACATGTATGTATACATATGTAACAAACCTGCTCATTGTGCACATGTACCCTAAAACTTAAAGTATAATAATAATAAAATTAAAAAAAAAAAGTCTAAAAGTGAAAAGAAAAAAATGTCTACAGGCTTCGTCAGGTGAAAATCTGCAAGTATACAAATTCTTCATTAGATGCTTATTTTTTAAGACTGGGACAGATTAAAAAAGTATTTTATATATGTAAGAGCACTCCCTGGAATTATGTAATTATACCTACCACAATAAAATTATACGCTGAAGTTTATTAACCATACCGCTCTGGTTTTCCTTTCTCAAAGGTATGAAAGAATTTGGTTGGTGGCAAATTTGGTTTGCACACTTAAATTGCAACTTATTTGCAACACATTGTTTAACTCTCTAAGAGCCTTCAAAACTAGCTCTTCTAGAATATAAACAGTCAATAAACAGAAGAAAAAGTGCTAACCTCCCAAATAGAAAAAGGCATGCAAATTAAAATACAATGAAAGCCTATTTTAACCTATCGAATTAAACATCGTAATTAAAAAGATGACAGAAATGTGATGAGATCAGCTTCCAAAAAGCAATCTGGCAATATTTACCAAGTACCTTTGGGGCTGTGAATCTACTTCAGGATTCTATCGTGAGGAAGTAATTAGACATGTGATCAAAGATTATCTTCACTTCTTAGTAACAACAACAAAAATTAAAAATAACCTTAAGGTTACTAGTATGGGAGAGGTTAAAAATACTATGTATACCCACATTAATAAATGTTATAAAGCCATAAAACACATTTTACAAAAATATTAAATAAAAATGGAAAAGTACTCACAATAGAATATATTCAGTAGAAAAATACAATGTCAAGTGAATTCAGAAAAATGTTTCTTTTTTTCTCAAATTCCTTTTCACCATGTTTCATATTTTTATAACATATAGATAGGATATATAAAGTCATGGTTACTATAAATATTACAATAGCGTCTACCTTTGGTTGGTGCATTATAGATTATTTTAATTTTTATTTTTTTTAGACTTCCCAATACTTCTCTTTTTAAAAATAATGGTTGGGTCTTACTTTTATAAGCTGAAAAAAAAAATGCACGACTGGAAAAAGACATCTCCAGGACTTGAGCAAAAGCTAAATGGTACGGCAATACTAACGAAATACTAACGAAAATGCATGCACATGGCAGGACGCTCCCTGTTGGCACATACTTCTGGATTCAAACAGCACTGAGTCCACCAACGGTTTATAACAGGGCTTATTTTTAAGGAGGAACAATGTAGAACAAGATGATTTGGATACCCTGATCTCATGAATTACCATTCAATGTGGTTTCATAAAGGCCAAAACAATGTACACTCATCAACCAGCTTCATGTCCTATTTTCATTTCTTTGGTGTACAGTTGACCCTTGAACAACATGGGTCTGAACTACGTGGGTCCACTTATACACACATTTTCTTCTGCCTCTGCCACCCCTGACGCAGCAAGACCAACCTCTCCTCTTGCTCTTCCTCAGCCTAGTCCACATGAAGATGAGGAGGGTGAAGACTCTCACAGTAATTATTCACTTCCACTTCATGAAGTGTTAATATATTTTCTCTTCCTAATAATTGTCTTAACATTCTCTTTTCTCCAGCTTATTACAAGAATACAGTATGCAACAGATATACAAAATACATGTTGATACGCTGTTTTATTCATAAGGCTCCCAACCAACAGGAGGCTACTAGTAGTTAGGTTTTGGGGTAGTCAAAAGTTATATTTAGATTTTCGACCGCACAGGGGGTTGGCACCCCAACCTCTGAGTTGTTTAAGGGCCAACTGTATTATCATGAGACCAGTTTTATTCTTTAAGATGCGTGGTGCTGGACCAGAAAGCATTCCGGATTTAGAAATGAGAAAATGTAACTTTGAGTCCTGCCTTGCTGTGCTCTTACAGGTCAAGTCCTTGACCTCTCTGGGTATCTTTCTCTATGAAGATTATGGAGCTGATGATACCATCCCTGATTTCGTGCACCAAATAAAAGTGTATGTATAAAATCATTCTAGCTTCAAATGTCACTGATCATTACACTTTAATAATCCCTTAAAAACATTTGTTTGTCTCCTGTTCCTATATTAAGACTAATTTATCTCCATGTTCCAAGGTGAGGAACAGGTGAAGGGAATGAAAAACTGGCCGTTTCATGCCTCTCCTGGTAGAAGTACCAGTAAGAAAGCGGGAGGAAATATACCCAGAAGAAACACTTGGCCAACCCTGGCTCACAACAGAAGAGTCTGAGAGAAGGTCTCATGCCCAGTGACTGACGTGAGGTCCCCCTATGAGAGACCCTCATCTTCAATGCGGAAACAGAGGGAATGAATAAACCATCCACTGTGACCTGTGCCCTGTGATTCTTCTGGGATCGATGCCTCTGGAATTATTTGTCTTTTGGAGGGAAAACTATGAAAAACAGTGGCAGAGTCAGCAGACCTTTCCCTTTGATGCCAGAAATACACTTTACTTGGTTGGAATCATGAAATTAACAGATTCACAAATTAATAAAATCAGTGCAAATGTTATCGTCTAAATCTAGTTTACTATCTATTCATTTTAAACACAACTGAATTTCAAAATATTCAAGATGGTCGATGAAAAAAAATCCAAATTCTGAGTGGGAAAAAGCCTACCATTTGTACTGCTAAATCTCCAGATCCTTTGTATTATCTTGGTCTCAAAATGATCTGGACAAAGACAAGGAAGGATATGAAAAAATCTTTTTTAAAATTAATTTAATTCTACTTCTTAATGATATAAAGTGAAGCAACAGTTCCTACTGCAAGAAACCTAGAGAAAACCAAGCTTGCTTCTTTTACATGCAATTCCTAATCATTTCACATATTTTAAAATGATAAATAACATTTCTCCAATAAATATATTCGTGTCATTATTGTTGTTATATAAAAACAAAGCAACCACCTTCTACAAATAGCCGCTTTTTTACTGCAAGATAGCACCTTGCAATTCTTAACACAAAAATTTCTGGAAATAAACTAGACATTTGGCCCCAAAGGCTTAAGTCACAACATTTCTCATCAGGATGATTAATCTTTACGAAAAGGCAGGAAAACAAGACAGGGCCGCCCACTTTGACATTTTCATTCTTTGAAAAAAAATCCCAATGTAGTTCATGAACTGGAACCACCATTTATAAAAAGTAGGTAACCCTGAGTGCATGTTGATTATAAGATTAACCAGATCATTATCGTTCTCATTCTTTGCATTGACAAAACTGTACTGACATTAAAAAGTGATACTAGCATAGTTTTACTGAGAAATCTGATAAACCTTTGCCCAGGAACCAATCAACCTTAATAACAAGGTTACTTCATTTTTTCCTTTTCTGCTTAGTTGAAAAAAATATAAACAACAAAGTGTAACATTAAAAAGAAAACTCACTCCATTAATTTCTACTGGAGTCCCTTTTGCCCAACCTTTCTGCATGCAGTGATTGGAGAGTGGGGAGGACATACTTTTCAGGTAGGATGCAGAGCATCCTGCAGCTGTTCTGAGCCAGCGGGTGTGTGTGCACGCGTGCATGCGCAAAGCAGCAAAGCAAAAGCATCCTTGAGGTCATACGGAAAGAGAGAGAGGAAGGAGAGGTGTGAATAAGCAGGAAGAGGTTTTTCTGCAGGCTCAGGGAGTTTGATGCTGGCTGTATCTAAAGCGTTCACCTAAAAGAAGTCAAATATGAGATAATTCTGAAAGATCTGAGTTTGCTGCCTTTCCCTCCTTATTTTCTTCCCTCACTTTTGAACAGCTCAGGTGAGGAGTAAACTGGCTCTAACCTTGAGGGAGCTTTGCTCTAGAGAAAAGAGTATTAAATTAACCATTCAAGGTGAACCATGGGAAGGAAGGGAATCATCCAAAGATGGGGCAGGGTGAAGGCAGGGAAGCAGTGTGGGTGTGCGGGCGGCACACAGAGGGAATGGGCACTGACAGGAGAAGAACACAGGCTAGGAAACAGCTTGAAAACTGAGCTGGTAAAACCACCAACTTGTGCATTTTACATGAACTCGCTTACCTGTGTTATTTTTTCTATTCCCTGGAAGTTGTGCTTTTCAAAATGTTCTGCGATATTTAGGAAGGTGTGACGTTCTAGATAGCAGCAATTACTTAGGACTATCAAAAGGCGCTGTTCCTAAAAGCAAAACAAATTTTTAGAAAATCACCTTTATAGTGCCAGAGAGAATAGCTGCTTAACACTTGTCAAGTTTAATTATAATCTCTGCTCTTTAACGTCAATATTCAATGCTTTGCTTTTCTTGGCTGATTCTTTCCCAATATTATAACATAAAGATAAGCACAATAAAATCCTGCAGCTCTACTATTTGCTTATAATTACATGTAATATACTAAAGAATCAAGTATTTCCTTTAAGACTTAACAGCTTGGATGGAAAAACAGATTGATAAGATCCCGTTAACTAGGATCAGCTGGGAACGGGGATCAGCGTTTCTTATGAAAAGTGTTCTACTATATTGTTTACTTAATACTTTGTATACGAGAAAAGGCTACAGGAATAAATATCTTCAATAACTAATTACATTTAAAATGTAGAATTATAAAATAGTTTATAAATTTTTTATAACCTGGAAGAGAATTATACTGCCATACATCTGTATGATGGGCTCCTTTAAATACCTTAGGGCATTAAGAATTGTTTGCGTTTGCAGAAGAAAACAAGGAATAATCTCCCTGTAATGGGGAGTGAGGGTCACTGAGGGTGGAGGACTCCACCTTAGGACGTGGTCAGTGTAGCCAACAGGAAGGGGTACAAGCCAGTTACTTCTACATTCTCCAGGGTTCTGTCCACCTAAAGTAATTTCTTACGAAAACTGCCAGACACAAATGCTGATAAACACAGTATCCTTTCACAGTTCAAAACTACCTGGTAAATAAAATTCCAGGAATTGCCCTTATGCTGCTGGTGTGGTTCACCGAGGCACCCAACCCGTGCTCCCGCAGGCGGGCGGGCCTTCTCTGGAACAACTTTGACTAATCTAGAGCCTTGAGTTAGATCCTTTGACTAAACCTTTGGCAAAAAACACTTTCCAACACATACTCTGCATGCTCTTTCTGTACATAACCAGAATAACTTACAGTAAAGTAATTCGATATAGTAAATGTGCAAAGAGGTTCCTATTTTTTTGGACATGTGAAAAAAAGATAACATCCTTGAATTTAGTTGCCAAGCATATTTTATATCTCCCCACAATTTCATTTAGCTCAGCAGTTTCCAAAAACTTTCTAGATTCTTTTATTTTAAATGTTCCCATCTTTATTTCTGGCAGTGTGTAGCCTATTCACTACCCGTTTTTAGTCATCAACAAATATGAGTAAAAGGCCGAGGGAGTATTAAAGGATCTTCAAACAAGGGAACGGCCTTGAATTACTCTATGGCTAGGAAATGGGGTATAAGACAAGGTAAATAGGGTTGTATTATGTATAATACTCCTCCACGTTTCGTGAATAAATGGCCAGAAGGAAAACAGTGAATAAGCACTGGAAACTCGCCCAGGTGAGGGAGGGACGAGGACGCCACATTCCCCTCCAGTACCTGGGCCTGGAGTCACCATGGCGCAGTCCCTGTAAACCTCACATTTCATCAGCTGCCCTCAACACGCTGTTCGCCTCAAAACCTCAGCTGGTTGCTCAGTTTTGAAAATCAATCCTTAGTTACTTTTTCCTTCCAGAGTCAAGCCTCCTTATCTAGCAGACCTGAGCCTGCCACATCTTCTCTGCCCTGTTAATTCTCTTTGTTTTTCCCATTGTAATTTGCATGGCTCTTAAAAAATAGAAAAGCTATTTGAGTGATTTAAAGTCTTACTCCTATAAGTACATTTGTTGCTCAAATCTAATCATTCAGATGCAATCAAAGTGGAAAGAAAACTGAACAGCACAGACTCCCAACCGTGGATGACTAATCAAAAGCTTATTAACAACTAAGATGGAGACGCACATTTGAAAACAACTCCACCTATCAAATGTAGCACGTGCAGGTGACGAATATGGTCTTATATTATTTCAGTGATTCCCCACAGCATCGCTGTGACGCAGGTGTCACCAGCACAGTTTTGTTCAGGAGAACCCTCTCAGTGACGTGCCCAAGGTCACCCAGGATGCAAACCAGCGTCTTCTGACTCCGAATCTGGTATTCTCCTTACCACAGCCGCTTCCCTTCTGGATAACGGAACAAGACCCTAAGAAGATCGCACCAAATCTAACGAGATAGCTTTCAATGGAGAATACAGAGGAACTGAATTTGGTCACAAAAAAAACACTGGAGAGTAAAGGCAGGAGGCAGGAGGCCCTGCTGTGAGGTGCCTGGGGGGATAGTTGAGAACAGGCTCAATGTGAGTCAGCTGAGCGCTGCCGCGTCATGGGTCACAGGGAGTCCAGGGCTGACTCCTGTGCTCCACCCACTGGAAGAGGCATAAGAGCAGGACCACCCCAAGTGCAGGGACACTGCACACCAGGAGGGAGTGCCTGAGGATTCAGAGTGCCAGCAAGGGGAAGACTCCAGCAGTCTGCATTCGGGAGGCCTCTCCTGCAGCCCTGTCTCCACAGGACTCCCCTAGCCTGCTGCATTTCCAGCCTCCACAAGCCCCTCAGCTGCAAAGCATTCCTTTGTTTAAATGGGATTTTCCATCCCTCTCAGGAGTGCTGCTCTATCTGGATTTCCTTCTAGCTCTCTGATTAACCCTTTTCAGGGCAAACTGAGACTCCCTGCTACTGGTGAGCCCATAAATACTGGCAGCCTCAACATTATTTTTATATATTTGGTCCTTCTCTCATCCAACGAGGGTAGGGTTCCCCAGCTTCCCTCGCTTTCTCTCCACGCCCTGGTGGAGGAGCACAGAGTGTTGGCGGCTCTGACTGGGCCAGCTGACTGCCTTCCCCTGCAGGCTTGCACCCAAGTGGGGACCCTGACCTCCCAGGCACCGATGAAGCTCTTTAAGCTATAGCGGAAAACACTGAGAGATCAACCACGTTGCTGAATAGCAGAAATCAGCCCTGCCCTGAGGCAAATGCTTTAAACCCTCCTATAAAGTCCACACCCAGGCCCCCTCATTGCCGACAGACCTAGGCAGGACATCGCTCCCTGCTGTTCCTCGTGAGGACTCAGTGCTGCCCCCTCTGCATGTTGTTCCCTAATGCTTTGCACTGATCACCCTGCATTTCACACTTCTTTCTTTGGAATGCCAGCTGACCTCATTTCGGGATGGCTTGGGATGGCCTGCCACCACTCTTGGGGCGACTCCACCTGCAATTCTGGCTGAACAGAGGAACTAGTATTTTTCTTTTGTTCAGCCAGAATTCTTAGTGTTCTTATCTACTGCTAGGCCTTATATATGCTTATGTACTGCTGAGTCACAAATCTGTATCTAGATTTCTCTCCTGGGATCTAAACAAGGACATTCAATCACCCACTGGGTATCTCTACCTGTATGTCATCCATTCAACAACAACAACAACAAAAAACAAAAACAAAAACAAACCAGGTTCTCTTGAACCTTTTTTTCCCCTTAATTCTCTATCTCAGTGAATGGTATCATTCTCTACCTAGTCATCCAAGGAACTGAATCTAGAGTAATTTTTTAAATTACTTTGACCAAACTATATTTTCTCTAATATACCAAATCCCTTATTTAGGTATTCATACTTATACATAAAGTAGAAAATTTGGGTCAGTTTCCCTTGAGACAGACAGACCCATACAACACACACACACACACACCCTTCAAACTCATGACAAACCAGAGAGGGTTATTTATTATTATTATTATGATTCTGAGATGGTGTCTCTCTCTGTCACCCAGGCTGGAGTACAGTGGAGCCATCTTGGCTCGCTGCAAGCCCCTCCTCTTGAGCTGAAGCGATTCTCCTGCCTCAGCCTCCCGAGTAGCTGGGATTACAGGCCCCTGACACCACACCTGGCTAATTTTTGTACTTTTAGTAGAGACGAGGTTTTGCCATATTGGCCAGGCTGGTCTCGAATTCCTGACCTCAAGTGATCCACCTGCCTCGGCCTCCTAAAGTGCTGGGATTACAGGCATGACCACCGTGCCTGGCCAGAAAGGGTTATTTTATTTATGATAGCTAGAGTTTGAGTTTCAACAGATGAATTTATACATGTGATAATATATGTTTGTGAATCTCCTTAAATACATGTATACATTTTAAAAAGTATGTGTGTATATATACATATGTGTATATGCAGTGTATGCATACATCTGTTTGTATATAAGTGTGTGTGTGTCTATTTGAGGCTGTGCTCAAATAAAAGGCTATGAGGGAACTTATAGAAATAAAACAGAGAAAAGCAGAACTTCTCTGGTGGAAGAGGCAAGAGCTGTGAGGGGGATGGGCACCCTTGTCCTCTGCCTGCTCCCCAACCCACCCTGGCAACTCTCAAGCACCAGGGAACTACAAGGGCATGCATTTAACACTTGGAAACCACACAGATGCAGACAGTATATGGAATGACTGAAATTGCAACTCCAGCTAAAAATGTTAAGTGTGAAATTCATATAAATTATACTTTCCTGAAAATTTCACATAACAGAGCTCCAAAGCACAGCACGGTGTCCTATACCACACGCCACAGCAATGATGCAGGAACCCAGTCATCAGATTTGTGAAATTGTTGTTACACAGTTTTAAAATGGTTTACTTTCTAGTTATCGTCTGACTTACTGAGGTCAAGCTGAAGTCTTCATGGATACTTCCAAACAAGTCAGGGGAAGAAACGTCAACAGAGAGACTGGACATAGAAGCAAGTAGGAACAGTTACAAATAAAGCACTCAAATTCAAAAATGCAACCAACTATATGCAAATTCAAAAATGCAATGAATTATATGGAAAACATTTGGTGAAAGTCACATAACTTTTTTTGTTTTTTGAGATGAAGTCTTGCTCTTGTCCCCCAGGCTGGAGTGCAATGGCGCGTTCTTGGCTCACTGCAACCTCCTCCTCCTGGGTTCAACCCACTCTTCTGCCTCAGCCTCCTGAGTAGCTGGGATTACAGGCCCCTGCCACCATGCCTGGCTAATTTTTGTATTTTTAGTAGAGACAGCGTTTCACCATGTTGGCCAGGCTGGTCTCAAACTCCTGACCTCGTGATCCGCCCGCCTCGGCCTCCCAAAGTGCTGGAATTACAGGCATGAGCCACCGCGCCCAGCCAGAAACTTTTAATAAGTGTTTTAGACTTAACAGTTAACAGCTCAAAGAAGGTACTATGGATAATCTGTTAACATGGGCAACATGAAATTCAATCCATAATATTAGAGATCTAACAACAAATTCCTGGTGAAATAATGAGCTAAAAATACGAAATCAAATAAAAGAAAACCTAGAAGAATTAAAAACTTATTGGGTCTCTAGGGAGGTGATAGTTTTATATACTGAAAAGCAAAAGCCAAAACCAGTAAATAGACAAACATGGATAAATTCCCAAATTGTCAACTGAAGATATAAGAGGCATTTATTTTAGTATTATCTGTGTCAGAGCATAAAGTACACAGAAGTTACACATGCCAAGTATAATTCAGAAAGAACGGATTTCTTAAAAAAAAAAAACAGCACTTTATAATGCTGTCCTATACAACAGCATTATAAAAGAATTACCATATGGATTTGTAAACATCAAGAGTTAACGTGTCCACTGGAGCTCCAATAAGTAAGCCCGACCCAGACAAAATTCTACCAACATGCTCAGTCTCTAACAAGAGTAATGGTGCCTTCCCCTAACACCAGAATTGTAAAAATAATCAACTAGGAGTTATATATTTACATTTAATACTTTAGTATTTATAAAACCTGTTCTTTGGATAATTAATAACCTAATCATGCCTTCAATTTGCTTGATTTGTCTCTAATAAGGCAAAGATGAGTTGAAAGATAAACTACGGAAAGAATATAGGTCAAATATAAAAAAAACTGTTACTTCGATATAAACAATCTTTCTTTCTTACTAAAAGTCTTAGGATATAAGACCAAGTATAAAACTTGAGCCTGTATTTTTAATTCTCCTAAATGCATTAATGAGATTAATTTAATTTTTACTTACTGCGTAGTATCTATATCTGCATCAGGCTTGGTGCTCAACTGTTCCAGACAGTATATAAAAACCTAAGTGAAAAAATAAGTTTCAGAACTCTCAGAGGAATGAACTCCTAGATATGAATCTATTTGGACATTAAAGATAACTTTACAAAAAGTAGAATTATGTATCTCATTAGTGGTGTGGTGTGGTGTTGTGTGCATGTATGAATATGTGCATATATTGTATATGCCCCATTAATGACAGAAATATATATCCCAGCCATATCTATCACATAAGTAATAGAAAATTAGAAGTGCCTATGTTTTGATCAATTATTAAGTTTGTAAGGATATATTCCAGAAAAAGACTTTCTCTCATTCATTCACCCACATTCTCAACTTGATGTGCCTGCAAAGCACTGGCCCCAACAACAATACTTTACACCCTGGATATAATGTGAACAGCTAATTATCATTTAATTTACCTTGTGCTCTAACAGAATACATAGAAAGTACCAGAACACAAAAAAGGGGAGCATAACATAAATGAAACATTTGGGTGTTGCTAAAACAAGTTGGAATTAATCTTACATTAAACTTTGTTACTCACTTACCTTAAACTACTATGTACACAGACACGATGAAAAAAGAATACATATTTGGTGAACATCGTCTGCAGATTATAAATAGGAGAGGGGTTGACCGATACTTGGTATTATTTGAGGCTTTGGGCATTACTGCTCTCTATTATTACCTGCATTATATTGATGCTTAGTTGGCAAACCTCCTCCTGTGTTTTAGGTTGTTGGAAGACCTGTAAGGAAGAATTTTGATTAAAATTTTCGGACTTTGCTAAGAAAAGGCTTTTTCTGTATGAATTAGATATAAACAGTTAAAACGTGGAACACTGCTGCAGGAGTGGTGTCCTTACTCTAAAAGAAGGAGACGCGTGAAGAGTGGGCCTACTGGGTGGTTTTCCTCACTGTAGCGACTTGGGCTGGAGAAGACAACGCAGTCCTGGGCTGATGGTCAAGAGCCAGGCCCATCAATCGCTGTCCAGAAAGTGCTATCACTGTAACCACTCCACCTACAACATCTGCACTCACACTTTAACTTGCATTAGCCTGGCTTGGAATCAGAAATCAGCACATCTACACGGTTAAACTAAATGGAACAAGCAAGCAAACAGGGAGAAAAGATCTTGCAATACGATGAGTCAAAAATTTACAACTATGATTCCCAAGGCTCCCCGGAAACTGGAGTCCAAGTGGAGCTGGAATACTTACACTGGCCTCTCCCGGCTTGCACTCCAGAACCCCCTTCAGTGACTGCAGAGAAGACACGATGCACTGTTCAAACTGACATGGCTGAAGGGAAAACAGCGTATCGTAAAATTCAAAAACAAGCACTGGCTATGAAGACATATTTAACACAAGTGAATATGGCCCCAAGCTCCACATTTTCCAGATTAATGGAATGGAACAGAAACACAGTCTGAAAAGTAATCTCCTAGTCATTGAGTTTTAGGTTTGGCATATGTTTTGTACTTCGTATTTTAGAATGAATCAATCTTGAGACTCCAAAGTAAATCTAATTCAACTAAAATAAAACTCAGATATGGCTAAAAATTTTCTTCAAAATTCTACTCTTCTAAGAGGCCAATATACAACGAGGAGCAGATACGATGAGTTTATATTTTGAATGCTAATTCTGAAGTATATTCTGGGATGAGCTGAGTCTCCTAGATCTTCCACATCTCTGGAACTGTTAAACAAAATTTAATGTTAATAATAATGACCTAGAGGATATACAGGATCTTTATATCAGATAGATTGTAAACAGTCATTTTCTATCTACATTAAGTCAGAAAATGAAACTTGAAAATATGCCCAACCAATGGCATTTCAAGATAAGCTAGAATGAATCTTAGCTCCTAAGGGTGTTTAAGTTTTCACTTTGTGCCAGGAACTACTCTAGGTTAAGGAAGGCATAGGAGTAAGAAAGACAGAATTCTCATTATGTGTGTATTTCAGGCAGGAGACATGACCATGAAAGTCAAAGTTGACAAAATGGTTTAAAAAAGTATAGAAATAAAATAATTAAAATAGTAAGTGTCATGAATAAAAGAAGTAGAACTTGGCCGGGCACAGTGGCTCACGCCTGTAATCCCAGCATTTTGAGAGGCTGAGGCGGGTGGATCATGAGGTCAAGAGATCGAGACCATCCTGGCCAACATGGTGAAACCCCATCTCTACTAAAAATTCAAAAATTAGCCAGGCGTGGTGGCACGCGCCTGTAGTCCCAGCTACTCAGGAGACTGAGGCAGGAGAATCGCTTGAACCCAGGAGGAGGAGGTTGCAGTGAGCCAAGATCACGCCACTGCAAATCCAGCCTGGGTGACAGAGAGAGACTTCATCTCAAAAAAAAAAAAAAAAAAAAAAGAAAAGAAAAGAAAAGAAGTAGAACTGAGAGAACAATCATGATGGGGGATCTGCTCTAAATAGGATGGTCACAGAAGGCCCCCAAGACTGTGAGAACATTGATGCTCAGATGGGAAGGGCAAGGGGGAACAGCCCTTGGAAGGAACAGGGAAGGAGAGGAGCAAGTTCTCAGAGGAGGACAGGGTGCACCGCCCGCAGAGTGGGCGAGAAAGCACGGGGAAAGCAGGAGCACAGGAAGAGCAGCGCGTCACAGCTGCCAAGCATGAGCACAGGTCTCCAGAGGTGGGGTAGGCGGCCGGGCTTCGTCTGGAGCAGCGAGACATGGAAGGCTCAAGGCTCAGCCAAGCAGCTGTGTGCAAAACACTGGGAGTGAGAACCTCTCTTCAACACACGCATTAATTTTTAAAAGAGTTTGGGAAAAAAACTGAAGAGAAGAAAGGAAGTGACATCTATATACATCTTTTAAAAAGACAAGTTTATTTTCTTATGGAAAGGAACCCAGACTTAAGGAAAGCTAAAACAGTGCCTCAGCTTTAATGTCATGTTATTACTGCACTTTGAAACCACCAGAGGGCATTATAAAGAATACTTAAAAGTGAAAGTACAAAAACAGTAATAAAATAAGAAATAGAGGATGAAATACCAACTGTACAGAAAGCATTTAAAGAGGCAAAATGTATGTTAGGTTACTGACCTTACTCAGCTAACCTACCCACCTCAGAAGGTATGAAAATGTAAGATGTTACAATGATAATTATTACTATAATATTGACAGTCAAATCTGAAATTCAACCATGGGCCATTAAATGTTGATGTTTGGCCAGGTGCGGTGGCTCACGCCTGCAATCCCGGCACTTTGGGAGGCTGAGGTGGGTGGATTGCTTGAGATCAGAAGTTTGAGACCAGCCTGGCCAACATGATGAAACCCCGTCTCTACTAAAAATACAAAAAATTAGCTGGGTGTGGTGGTCCGTGCCCGTAGTCCTGGGTACTCAGGAGGTTGAGGCAGGAGAATCACTTGAACCAGGGAGGCGGATGTTGCAGTAAGCCGAGCTCATGCCACTGCACTCCAGCCTGGGCCACACAGCGAGACTCCGGCTCAAAAAAATTAAAAATTAAAAAAATAAATAAGTAAATGTTGATGTTCATGTGTGGTTGTTTAGATTTCTTCTATTAAAATTTGGACTCAACTTTCTTATTAATTTTATTTTTATACCCACACTAATATAATAAGTAGAAACAGAATACTAGAAAGTTCAATGAGTGCTTTCAGTTGAACCGGGAGTAGGTGATAGTCTACACGTTCACTATTTCTTTTTTCTCAAAAGAAAGAAATAGTTCTATCTCTGTGTATTGTCAGTGAGTCATCCAATTTAGATGACTGTCAAGTTATCAAAAATCATTCCAGTTCTTCTGAAAGAAGAAAATTCTCAGAATCTCAGAATTATCCAAATTGAAAAAAGGCAGAAAACCATTTTCAACATGAGAAGAAAACAGGATGCTTTCGAGTGAGCTGTTTCTGAGCTCTGAAGCAAAGCTCTCATCAGAGAGAATGCCTCAGCCGAGGGACAGTCATAGTGAGGCAGTGCTTGACCCTAATGTCCTTAATGGGATAAGCAGCATTTTCCTATCCCAGTCACAAGGAAAGAAAAAAGTTTTCTCGTCTCAAACACATGGGATTGGCACTATGGAAATTTTAAGGAAATATACATTTTCTTACATTGGTATGTGATAAGAGGTTAGGATTATACAATTTAAGTCCTTGTTCAAAGTCTAAGAATTGTATATACACACTGGGTGAAAATACTAATACTCCAAGCTAGAATCTAGACTCGCGCTCTAAGCACTGATTCACGTTTTCTCTTAAGAGGTCCACGCGGAATAGCTAAAAACTGACTCTGTGTTATGAGGTCTGTCGTGGTAGGACACTTCTTCAAGGACCTCTGGCTAGACAAGGTCTTGGCTGACTCCAGACGTGCTATTTCCTAGGGCTCATTCATTCGCAAAGTGCACTGGGGGTCAGTTCTTTTGTCCCTGCAGATAGTTATGTGGCTTGTGTGAGACATCAAACATGAAATTAGTTATTTTATGGTTGCAGTTGCACTAGTTAAAGTTTAAAAATAAACTACAAAGAAGCTTCTGAAGTAATTATTTCAGAGCATTTTCACAGAGGCTGATGTACTATAATCAGGCAAACGAGGTCCAGAGGCTTCCAGGGAAGCATACACTGGCTGACCACGTGTACCTGAGGCACTGACCTGAAGAAGGACCTGAAGCCCATCCCTGTTTTATGGCTCAGAGTTACTGAATTTGTGGCAGATTTTAAGAACGAGGAATAGGACCTTGACAGCAGATTCTGCTTTCTCAAACTGAACATTCAATTGTTTTCCATTTGCACATAACTGACTTGAGGCAGGTATGTGTAACCTGCCTGCACCTGTTTCATCTTGGGCAAGTGATTCAGTAGATGGTGGCCCAATGATCCCTTTTGGCCTGTCTTCAAGGCTTGCTGTGATAATTAGGATAGGTCTATATATAAGAGCTCTGAACATAGTAAACTTAACGTATTATTATCATAGTAGCCCAGTGATCACAAGTATTAATTTAACAAATAAAAATCCTTTATGTTTGTCCAGAGCTTTGCCATTTACCAGGTGCTTTGGTCCACAGTATCCCATTGTATCCTAACCCACGTCACTGTGAAGATGTGTTCTGCTCCTCATTTACGAACTAAGACCCTAGGGTCAGACAGACTACATGGCTTCTTTAGGATTGCATGGAAGATTGAACTAGGTTCTGATTCCAGATCACGTGCAGTAAATTTTCCCTTTATACCAGTGCTGTCCAATAGGTGTATATAATGTTAGCCCCAAACATAAGCCATGTAAGAAATTTTAGATTTTCCAGTAATCACATTTTAAAAAGCTTTTAAAAAATCAACTCATAAAGTCAATTTTCATATAATCTATTTAATGCAATCTATCCAAATATTATTATTTCCCATGTAGTCAATATAAAAAGTGGAGATGGTTTACATTCTGTCTTTTTGTGCAGGTGGTGCAGGTCCATACCTTTCTCTAAAGATTTAGTGTGAGGGAGAATTAGCTATAGACTAGTTACTATTTAAATACAAATAATTGTGACGAATAGAAACCCAATCAATTAAAATTTTCTTTCTTTTTTTTTTTTGAGATGAGAGTTTTGCTCTTGTTGCCCAGGCTGGAGTGCAATGGCGCAGTCTCAGCTCACTGCAACCTCTGCCTCCCGGGTTCAAGTGATTCTCCTGTCTCAGCCTCCCAAGTAGCTGGGATTACAGGCATGTACCACCGTGCCTGGCTAATTTTTGTATTTTTAGTAAAGACAGGGTTTCACCATGTTGGTCAGGCTGGTCTCGAACTCCTGACCTCAGGTGATCCACCCTGCCTGAGCCTCTCAAAGTGCTGGGATTACAGGCATGAGCCACGGCGCCCGGCCCAATTAAAATATTTGTATAAAAAATAAAGCATTTAAAATAGAATGTTAATTGGCTTATTAAAAATAATAAACTTCCCTAACTCATTTCAAGCATGATTTAATTTGCAAAAAACTGTTAGTAAGCATTGCTTTTCTAAATCACCTTGTTATATATAAAGTAAGGTACAATGGTACATTAAGATAGGACCTTGAACTTTGGAGAAATAGAATGAGTCAAAAATTCCCCAGCCCCCGGAAGAAGACGGTCCATGAGAAGCACAGTCGGCCCTTCATGCCCCCAGGTTCTGCATCTATGAATTCCACCAATGGCGGAACTGGCTGGATAGAGAGTCCAAGGACGTAGAAAGCCAACTTTTAGGGGCTTGAGAATCCTCAGAGCTTGGTATCATGAAGGGATCTGGAACCAACCTTCGCTGAGGATACCAAGGGATGACTATATAGAAATTCAAGGGAATTTAAAACTACTGTGCAGGATCATTGTTTCCTGACAGCCTGACTCATCACTGGTTTGTAAATCTGGGCAAGTCAAGACCATTTCATTCTAGTTTCCTTATCTGAGGCAGAAACTGCTAGTTGCCTCCTAGGATTGCTATCTTTTTTTCTTTTTTTTTTTGACAGTCTCGCTCTGTCACCAGGCTGGAGCGCAGCGGCGCGATCTCAGCTCACTGCAACCTCTGCCTCCTGGGTTCAAGCGATTCTCCTGCCTCAGCCTCCTGAGTAGCTAGGATTACAGGCGCCCACCACCATGCCCGGCAAAATTTTGTATTTTTAGTAGAGACAGGGTTTCAGCATGTTGGCCAGGATGGTCTCGAACTCTTGACCTCATGATCCGCCTGCCTCAGCCTCCGAAAGTGCTGGGATTACAGGCGTGAGCCACCGCACCCAGCCTATCCTTTTTTCTTAATAAGGTAAGACAGAAAACAGGAGCAGCCACGTGCTCTCCCGGCCTCTGTTGCTGACAGGGACAGGCATGGAAAGTGTTCCGACCAATTAGATGGAGGAAAGCTGCAAGCTATGGCTCCTGGGAGGGGACTGGACTTTTTTCCTGACAGCAGCCACGGTCAGAGTGACCATGATGCCAGCCTGAGTAGAAGGCAGTGTGAACGGTCACAGGGAAGAAGGACGGAGGCAGCCCTGGGCACTGACTGCATGACCACGCTGCCAGGCTGCTGTGAGAGACAGAAGCCCCTCCCTGGTGAGAGCCACTGGGATGTGTCGGCTGCTGCCTGGCCATCGTCACTGGCACAGCTACCCACAGGACTGCAAGGAGCACCCAGAGACAAGCGTGAAAGCCCGTGAAATCACGAAGATGATTTTCAAACCTAAAAGTCCCAGCTGAAAAGATGAAGATTCTAGAAACAGGTCACAGTTGGCTGCCTGGTCTGAGAATGTATCTGCAGTGGTCTGTGGTGGTTGTTTTTGTTTGTTTGGTTTGTTTTGGCTTCAGAACCAGCAATGTCATCACTTCTATCCTGCTTTTCGGAAAAGCTCAAGTTGCTGAGTAATTAGAATTAAGCATACTCTGTTTTTAAAAAAGTAATTCAAACAAAAATAGTAAGTTATACAGGATGAAAAAGGTCAAGTCTAAAAGAAACCCATTGTTTTCATTAATTTTTTAATATTTATGGTTAGTGTTAAGCAAAAATGTCTCTGAGAAGAAAATCTTTAAGAAGCTTATATTTCTATTTAAAGCTGCAACATACGGAGCAATGCTCCCTATTAATACGATAAACCATTTATTTTAAATACGCACTAATGACTAATAATTGAAAAGAACTTAAACTCACTAGAGAAGTCAGTCCTTCATTATCAACAATCCAGTCTTCTTTTTCAGCTAGTCTCTTTATTTCTATATGAAAAGAAGCACACAAATACTTTTTATTATAATTATCTCCCTAAATTTTATACAGATTAAAAATTTATACAGGTTATGGTTTTTCATTGTTTTATATAGGTTTGTAAAAACTTGATGAAAGTAGGCAAAGAACATAATTTTGGTAGACTTGACGATTTAAGTACATATTGTTCACTGGATTATTCTAATAAGATATTAATGTAAATAAAAGTTTTTACTGCATAGCCCAATTTGGGGAATTCTAGGTTAGATTTAATGACGACTTGAGACCATGATTTATTACTTATTCAGGATTCTTCTCAACACTAGGCATGTACAAAATAAGTCATACAGTATTTTTTTCCTACAATTTCTGATGAATAATATGGCTGTTTTTTGAATCCTATAGATTCCTGACAAGGGCAATATGATTCTCAGTTGGCTGAGGGAATGCCACCTGCTCAAACATTCAGTATGATTCTCAGTTGGCTGAGGGAATGCCACCTGCTCAAACCTTCGGCGTTGGGGCAGGCTCAGGTTCCTAGGTGAGGAGGAGGTAATCAACGAAGAGGGGAATATCCAACTTCTCACTTGGGTTCCACTCCCTTCCCATTTACACAGTATCGCCCAGCAATTTTGCAGACATGTAAGCTTCCTACCTAAAAAGCCTGGTAGCAGATAGTAATGGCCTGTGCCATTTTAGCAATGTTCTTGACTGTTTTTGAAAATATTTAATAACCAAAAGGCTGCTTTGTAAAGAAAACCTTTATGGTTTTTCATGATTTTATGTAGAAAAGCCTGAAAAATTTAAAAAGTATAAAGAAAACAAGAATCATCTATAATTTCTGGAATCCAGAGAACCAACGCTAACAGAATTTCCTTTGATTGGACATTGATTTCTATAAATTAAAATTTAAAAATATACATCCATATATTTTCAAAACTGAGATCAGACTTTATGTACATTTTATACCCTATGTTTTCTACTTAACATTTATCATAACGATATTCTTATATCTTTAAACATTTTCAATTGTATCCATCTTAGTTTCTGCATGGTCTTAATTCTCAACTAAACTGATTTGAAAATACATCACAAAGAGAAAAAACACTCCATTGAGCAGCTAGCAATAAGATGAACTAATATATTCAAATTTCTGGAAGAGTAATTTTCCCTTGTTTTCAAGGATTTGGAAACTGAAAGGAGGTGGCACGTTCAGATAATTGTTGTACAGTAAACGTCACCAATTTATCTAAACACACCTTCCGCCGTGTGCTGCAGCGTGACCATTACGCAACGTACTCGGAGGTCCAAAATGAGATCCTGGATAGTCTGTAACAGGTCGTTAGGGATTTCAAGGGCAGTCAACGATTCATAAGTAAGTCTGCGAACAAACACATCCAAACAAAAGTGAGCAGAGTGGGATCGCAAAGCAATTCCTAGCATCTCTTTCACCATATAATCATTCCTCATGGAGCTTACGAGCTACAGCATTAGGCTGAAAACAGAAACAGACCACAACAGGGATTGTACTATAAGAGTAATACTGAGTTAAACAACAGAGAAGACGCATAAACAGAAGAACACTCTAGTCCAACATAAAAACCAGGAACAGTGAGAGCTTAGTTGTCATATGATGAACAGGAAACAGTGGAGGCAAAAGGACAAAAAGAAGAAAAAGAAGAATTTCTTCTTCACTGAATGTATTAATTCTTTCCAAAAAGTTTAAAAAAAAAAAAAAGTACGCCTTTCTCTGAGAATGTGTCTATACTCACCTTACGGTCTGGATGGCGTGAGCGAGCCACTGTCCGGAGAGCTCGCACTTCACCTCCCAGCCTCCGTACTGCTTGGCTTCCCCGTCCCGGATGCTGAGGGGAAGCAGGGCTCCGCGCGTCAGCTTCACCAGGGAGTGCGTTACTTCCTGAATCATTTTCTAGAAAACCAGGAACAAGCATAACTGCATTCAAATGTAATTGATCGGGTTACATGAACTAAAAGACGCTGTCTGGACAATAACGGATGTCTTGGATACAAAGTGAGACAGGAGAAACCCGACCCTGTGAAAAGGTCTACATACTTGCTATCCCTTACTCACCTTAAAGTCATTTTGTCTTTGCCTTACATTCTTTGATCTTTCAATCTGGCCTGACTTCTCAGCAGTCTTAAAAATTAAACAAAATAAAACATATTAGAAATAATTTATAAAAATAAGAAGTGCTTCAGCACTTGTACATGAAGAGAACCTTAAATATGGTTATAACTTGATTAAAAGAAATGCTTAAGACATAATCTATGTTTCTGATTAAAGAAGGATTAATTAGAAAACCTTTCTTATCCCAATGAGAAGTTATTTATCTTTCTAAAACCTTTACGTACAATTCCCATGAATGAATCAAAGAATTAAGCTGAAACTACCAATTTTATAGGTGAATTTCATCTGCCATTTTCATCGACGATGTCACAGGGTTAAACCATCAAGTATCATACCCACAACAACACTGTCAACATCATTTCTCATTAGCTGCTAAAGAAACCCAAGGAAGCCTAAACTCTGAAATCTGTCATTTTAGTTTTAAATCCTATAAACTATGGCTCTTCCTTCAGAGATTTTCAGTGCAATTTAGGATAAAATACATTCTATCATTCTAGAATTAATTTTTGTTTGTTTACTGATATAACTCATGTTTTTTTCCAATGTCTCTTTCTCCTTAATGTATGGAAAACTACTTTATATTGACTAAAAGAGAAGCCTGTTCAACTGGATTTCAGAGAACTGTTTATTAACAAATTTTCTAACTAAATATTATTATATAAAATATCCTAGAAGGACAAGCCTAGGAAGCTTTCTAAATAAACAATCTTTTACAAAATTATACAATGTAAAATAATATTCTGACACTTTATTGACATAATGCAAAGTTAACCTTTAAGGTTAAAATGCTCATGCATTATTGGTTAATGCATGACAAGTCAAGAGACCTTTTAAATTAAGAACAGTTGCATTATAAATTATCATGATATTGACTTTAAGTTAGTTTTAAAATACAAGCAATGTTATATGCGTTGTATATATATTTATTTCTGTATAAGCTACAAAAACTGCGTGTAGGGTTAGTTTATATAATGAACATATCAGTGTAAGTAAAATATGGGTTAGGATTGTTGGGTGTTTTCAACAGAACTATCAGACAAACCTGACAAAAAAACAGGCAGCACATACACAGACCAACATCCTTCAAACTGTAGTTTCCATTCATTTTTAAATTTTATATTAAACTATGCAGCTTTTATCATTTTTTTCTTTGTACAAATACATTTTTGTCTTGAAAGAATTAAAGGTATGTATAAAAACTAAACCTGCAATTCATCTCAATAATCATTCAAAAAGCTAACTCCTGAGTTCATTGGCCAATGACACTTAAAATTCTTTGTACCCGAGGGTTTAACTCATACGTTGATTTTTCCTTTATTTTTAAGACAAATGAGAAGGAACTGAAGTGTTTCAAGCAGGGGAGTGCTGTGAGGCCTACATTAAGAAGAAGGAAGGAGGGGCCGGTGTGCAAGCACGACCAGCCAGCAGGATGTTGCAGCGGCCCAGCTGAGCACAGCCACACTGACACAGCAGCAGGTGAGCCCAGGTGGCTGAGACAGGCCGCCTGAGGGAGAACCTACTGCCCTGGGTGCTGCAGTGAGGAAGGAGGCATGCGCAGAGGGACCCCACCTAATGCACGCCCGCTCAGCTTACACCAGCGGCTCTGAATGTCTGTTCAGCTGCTTTCTGTATGCCCAGTGTGATGACCAGAATCAGAACACGATTGGTGGTATGGGGTATGGGCACAGAGCAAATGAATGCCCTGCTCACTGAGGTGACAAATAGATCTTTTCTACATGTTGCAGTTTGTTAGATCTTAGGCTTGGGTACTTTTTTTCTTTTCTGTCTATACTGTCTAGTTTGTTCCCATGGCTTCAAATATCATTTCTATCTAATGCCTTCCAAATGTCTATCTCCAGCCCAAATATCTCCTCTGTGACCCAGATACGAATACTGAATAACTCCCAGGAATCTCAATCTACCACATTATCAATGGAAATCTGAAGCTTCCTCCAAGCATGCTCTTCCTTCGGTCTTTCTGGCTTGGCAAATGGCACTCCTGCTCACTCAGGGGCCCACTGGGAGCAGCGTCTGAATTCTTGCTTTCCTCTCCCTCACGTGAACACCACTTCCAAAATACAACCAAACCTACCAACTGCTCTCCAACTCCACTAACGAAACCTTATCCAAACCACCACTGTTTCCTGCCTGGATGACCTCCATGGTTTCCCCCACATCTGTCCCCACCAATTCATTCTGAACACACCACCAAGGTGGGTTTTTTAAAACTGGAAAGCTGGTCTGTTCCCCGCCCCATGGCTTGGGATGAAGCCACTGCCAGCTGGGCCTGTCCCTCCCAGCCCTCCCACTGCTCAGGACGCTTCTTCCTTTTCTGATAAGCTGAGCTGCCCTCCTGGTGCTGCAGGCGTCCTTCTTGCTGCCTGGGGCCTGCTTCCCCCCATCCTCTGTGTGGTTGTGTCCTTCTCTTGTGCCATGTGTCAGTTTCAATATCACCTTCAGGGAGAGGCCTTCCCTGACCTCCAACCCATTGCTGATATTCTATCTTAAAACCCTATTTGTTTCTTTCATAGCTGTTACCAGAATTTTTAAAATAATAATTAAAAAAATTATTTGGGTTCTGTCTCTAGAAGAGGAAAGGTCATGCTTATTTTGGTGACTGTTTTATTTATATTGTAGATATGTATATGTGTAAATTTATGTGTATATCTACATATTGAGAGTACATGCATGCATTTATATGCATGTTATATATTAATGTTTCATATGTCTACATATGTGTACACGATGTATTGTGTGTCTGTTGTGTGTGTGCATGCATACATGTGCATGTGTATATTATGTGTGCATGCATGCATGCATGCGTGTCTCAGTGCCTGGTCCCTGGTGAATAAATGATCACCTAGGGTTAGGGTTCTCCAAGACCTTCTTAAATACACTTGAGAAAGTGTAACTGCCCCAAATACTCTGGGTCCCAACATGAGAGTGGCCCTGGGAGGCAGATCAGCCAGGTATAACACGCCCAATTCTTCTCCCAGAGATGTCAGATGTCAGCAAATGGGATGAGCAGAGCTTGGAGAGCTTTGTGTGATGGCTGGGGGTTAGGAGGACTGCTTTGCTTGTTGAATTCAGACACTGCTGCAGAGCCCAGCACCTACTGCAACGTCAGGAGCTAAATCTTTGTTAAGGACCTCGTGATGGTCAATTTTGTGTCATCTTGGCTGGGCCACAGGGTGCTAGACATTTGGTGAAACATTAGGTGTGCCTGTGAGGTGTTTCTGGATAGATTAACATGCGCATCAATGCACTGTGCACGGCAGAACCTCTCCTGGATGTGGGTGGGCCTCACTCAATCAGTTGAAGGCCTGAACAGCACAAAACACCTGATCCTCCCGTGAGTTAGATGCACTCCTCCTGTCTGACTGCCTTCAAGCTGGGACACTGTGGGCTTTATGTGCCTTCACAGTTGAACTGAAACATCTGCTCTCCTTAGGTCTCGATCCGGCTGGCATTCAAACTGGAACTTACAGCATTGGCCATCCCGCTGGGCAATGCATCCTGCAGACCCTTGGGGCTTGTCAGTCTCCATAATGACATGTGCCAACCCCTTTAATAGATCTGTTCGTCTGTGTGTGTGTGTGAGTGCAGGGATATGCATACACACCCTACTGGTACCCTGATTCGTGCACACTTGCTCCACCATGCTGTGGAGGGAGGCACATGCCAGTATAAAACTGTGAGAGTCTTGACTGTCAAAGGGTATCTCCCCTGCCTGTATCCTCCACAGTACCTGATACCAAACTTTGTACATAGTAAGACTGTGCAGCAGGAAGATTATTTCATAGTCATTTGTTCTATTACATATTTTTAAATCAAAGAAAAGCATGAAAATCTATTGTTAAAAAATATGTAAAAATTAAGGCTAAATTTTGCCACAACAATTTTGCCCAACAAACAGGTGTTCACGAGTGCACGAGGAAATCTACTGGACAGGAATTTTGTAAAATTCAAGGATTTGTCTCCAAATACGTGAAAAGTAGAGGGGGAAGGGAACTAGTTGTGGGGCAGACCCCTTTCAGTTGTTACTTACTGTTTTAATTTAATAGAGTTGAATATCTCCAACACAATGGATTATGTAAAGTTTGCCCTATTTTTAAAAGAAAATCTAATTTTGGAATATGTAAGGCATTTTAATTTACATACTATTGAGTTTTATAACTTTTTAAAATGCTGAATCTTAATATTTAACAATTATTTGGCTGTTTTAAAGATTTTTATCTAAAAATACACTATATTTAAGATATATCTAAAGGTGAGATCTTAACCTACTATTAACCATTTCGTTAACTAGAAACCTTAACTCTTTCCTGCACACACAGACCAAAACTGCTTTGTGGTGAGAGCAACGGCTGATTTCACTGTTTTGATTCACATTTGTTACTTCACATGGCCTTCACTGGCTTGAAGAACTGACTATTTTTTAAACTGTTGGAAACTTCATCTACATTTTCAACGGATGGGCTCTTAATACAACAAGATAGTTTTATAACAAGAAAAATAAGAAAATTCAAGTCACTTGTGTTTAAAAACTATCATGCTTTCTTGCATGAGATTAAATAGCTATTAAAAGCCCCAGAACTCTTCCCAGACTTCAATCCAGCTTCTGGATTCCACTTGCAGACCGGCAAGGGGAGCAAGTGTCCCCAGCTCCTGTGCTCCTTCCTACAGCCCTGTGCTTTCCTCTAGCTCTTCAGAAGAGGCACATAGTTTCAAAACATGCCCAAATCTGCAGAGCAAATTACACGTAATTAATAATTATTGCTGTAAGCTTTTAAGTTTATAAACATAGGCAGACATATCATAGGCATATCCGATTCAGCACAACCAATTAAGAGTCATTTTTTCAACATTGATGTGCGTGACTTCTGAAGTAGATGATTTATTTTTCATCTACAACCAAGTATTTCATTTATATGTTTGGTATATAATCTGTAAGAAAGCAAAACATACTCCCTTTTCACTAAAATATCGTAGATCAAAAATTCTTAGGAATCTTATGACTCAAAAAGACTCCAGGGAAGGCAAGCTCTGTCCATGTGTGATGGGCCACTTGTAGGAACTGATGCAAATGAGGGAAAAACACTTGGCTGGAAACAAACACTATGGTTTAAAATCCATGTCCTAAAAGACTAATTCTTTTTTTTTTGAGACAGAGTCTCGCTCTGTTGCCCAGGCTGGAGTGCAGTGGCGCGATCTCGGCTCACTGCAAGCTCCGCCTCCCGGGTTCACGCCATTCTCCTGCCTCAGCCTCCTGAGTAGCTGCGACTACAGGTGTCCGCCACCACGCCTGGTTAATTTTTTGTATTTTTAGTAGAGACAGGGTTGCACCGTGTTAGCCAGGCTGGTTTCAATCTCCTGACCCGCCCACCTCGGCCTCTCAAAGTGCTGGGATTACAGGCATGAGCCACCGCGCCTGGCCCTAAAAGACTAATTCTAATTCTTTAGATGAGTTGATTCGGCTTGACATTATTCAATTCTACTCCAGCAGTTCATCAGTCTACTATTTTCTAATGTTACAAAATTTTGTTCACCAAACACCTATCGTGTGCCAGGCCGATGAGATTTCAAATAGTGCAAATACTGGAATAAATTTTATTCCAAATAATAAGAGCAAACTCTTACTTATCTGTCAGACATTATTATAAGCACTTCACTTACGCTAACTCACTGAATTCTCAAACCAGCCCTATGGAAGTAGATGCAGAGAAGTAATTTGCCTAAGGTCACAGCTAGTAAGTGACAGACATTGGATGTTTCTGTTATGCTCCTAGCGTTCTGTGCGAAAACCTATGAATGCCATCTGTCCAAAGGCATGACAGGGGAGCATTTAATCTTTCCTGCCCACGTGAACGATTTGGTTTAGGGACAGAGCAGACACAGAGAGGAAGCTGGTGCCTGCGGTGCCACTACTGTCACTGTGCAGAGGGCACGGGACCCAAGGTTTGACCTCAGCATGGTGTACTAGAAAGACTTATCAGGACAAAACTGAAATTAAAGTATTCTCTTCCTAAGCCACTCTCGTTATGTAGACCAGTGAAACCTGACGTTCGTTTCATGGAAGAACTTCCTCTGTACAGTCAACTTTTCAATAGAGTTCACACATAACTAACAAAGAAAAGAAAGTGGTGTGTTGCTTTAATATTTGAATGTTCACTTATAAAGTAACTGATCACTGAAACTAAAGAAAACATGCATTGATAAGTTGTGCTTACAAGGTTGGTTTTCCTGCACTAAGGAGTTTGTGTTCATGCATTTACACATTTCTGTTTTTACGCACATAGTAAATTGTACAGGTTAGAAAGCCAACCATTCATATAAACAAGGCTGCAGGAATCCAGCGGGTTTACAATGGAGATAGTAGGCACTTGGAGTTCAAATATACAAAGAAAAAAGTTCCAGTGCATATCTCTATTTCCTTAATGTCAGCATGAATTTATGGTCATGGTCAAACGAGACTCCAAGGTCACCTGAGGTACTCGGACACTTAGCCGCTTTCCGCCAAGGAGGAGAGGTTTAAACCTCAAAGGCTGTGCCTTTGTGCAAAAAATCAAAAATGGTTTTAGCCTTTGTCCATGTCCATTTTATGTGCTGCCAAGTCAAAAAGAAGCAGAAAGTAGCCTTTACTCTCAGAAGACCCCTATCTCCCCCAGAGCTCTTGGTGTAGAGTCCGTCTCCCGCAGAGACACGAAACACCTGTCTTCTCAGTCTCCCAGGCGGGTGCCCTTGGCAGCCTAGGACAAAGGGCGTTAGAATCTATGTCCAGGAGCTGGAGGCCTTTCGTGGCGCACTTGAGGTGGGGTTAGAAAGTGACTGACTTCCATGTGCCACACATAACAGAGTCATTCCTTTACGTTCATGCCTTCTATGCTATCAGTCATATGATGATGCAGATACTAAAGCACTAATAAATGTGTGACTGCCAAAGATGGACGGGCTTATGAAAACTTCTGTAAGCTGATAACAGTGGGGCTAGACTGCAGAATGTTTACATTCTTTCCAAGGGAAATTGCATACTCTATGGATGACTTTGTTCTGGGTGCAGGCTGCCAAGGTGCTATCCTCGTTTCATCATTTGTTCACTGTCTACCACACATCACCCAGAATTTGGCCTGACTGGCAATATCTCAATTCGGAGTCCTTGAAAAGAGTTCGAGCTTTCTTTTTACTTTAATTGCCTATCTCATTTAATCCCTACAACCACCTTTTGAGACAGGTGCCCAGACTATTCTCTTTTTGCACATGAGGAAAAGTGACTTGTTTGAGGTCACACAGCTACTAAGTGAGAGGGCTTTATAACACTTTAACTAATCTTAAACTATGACGATGGCTAGAGATGTTGGGCCTCTACATTTTAATAAATCACTTAAATCTAACATTTTTAAGACCAGAAATGCACAGTGACTCAGCTCCACCTCTAGCCGAGTCCATATACACACCTCACTGAAGAGGCTTCCGTTAACGTAGGAGATCCAGAGTTTCCAGAAGTTAGGCAGCTGGCTCAAGACGAGTTTGGTCAATTTTTCAACAAAGGCCACCCTGTGGGGAGTTTTGTATCTCCACGCTAAGGGGGAAAAGGATAAAATACTCTGATTACACTTTTGAATCAAGAACACATCTTTGAGCATATTGGCGCTCCCCCCTCCACCCCCGCAAAACTCAAGCATGCACTAGGAATAGCCTGAGTCTGCGTGGAAGCTCGCGGCCCACCTGGCTGACACCGGCAGCAGTACGCTCGTCACCAGACACCCCCGCATTTCTCCTTGCCCTCTGGCAAGGAAGAGCCCCTCTCCATCATGGCTGACCAGCAAGCCAGGGCGAGGGACTGGGTGGCCACAGCCTCAGTACTGGGATGGCTACCGAGAGGAGGTGGCTTTGACTTGTTAGCCTTGTCCTCTGGATAGTATATGTCTCTTCAAAAAGTCATGCCTTTCAACAGCAAAGGCAGGCAAAGGCAGGGGCTGCTCTGCAGCCAGTTGTGAAATTCCGGCTAATATCAGCCTGTGAGAAATGCCATCATACACCCTGCAAAGTGAGGATGCAGGAAGGAATCCAGTTGTCACAAGGAAACATTCAAGTGCAATCACATACTAAATAACCCCACCTAAAATAAAGAAATTTAAGAAAAACTAGAAACGTTGAAACCTCTTTGGCTATATATCATTTAACACAGCTATTGCTGTAACTGGGAAATAAGGGCTTAGACTTCTTGTGGGAAGAATAGGTTCATGGGAATAAAGCAAGTGTAGAAATTCAGGACCCACTAACCATCTCCTCTGTCTCCCCTCTTTCTTTTCACCCACGGGCCATGCCTTCGCCCTGCTGCCTCCCACCTGTCTCCCGCCCTGCACTCCACTCGGTGGCCACGGCAGGGGCACTGCAGAGTCCACCCCGTCCAGTCCACAGCACAGCGACGCTGCGGATCAGGCTCTAACTCCTACCCAGCAACTTCAGGGGCAGGTGGACTCCCTTGAGAACTTTAATTCCCTCGGCCAGGCTAATTGCTAGCTTCCTTTCCAAATACCCCCAAGCAAAAGGATTTGCTGTTATTAGTCCAGTGAAGGAAGGGCAAATTTTATAAACTGTATTAATAAAATATCTTAATTTTATTAATAAAATTATATTAATAATTTTATTAATGATTTAATAATTTAAATAGCTATTTGATCAGGTAATACATGGTTAGAAAATGACACCTGAAAGGTACACAGTGAAAAGTCTACCTCCTGCCCCGCCACTCCCACGTGCCTAGTTCCCAGCCGGAAGAAACCACTGTCACTAGTTATTGTGACTCTTTCTGAAATATTTCTTATACACACGAGCAAGTATAAATGTGTTTTTCTCCCTCCCAACTGTTCTTTACACGTCTTTGGTTTTTACACAAATGAAAGCATGCCAAACACACTCTTTTGAACCTTGGCTTCTTCCATTTAGCGAGGGAGGCTGGAGTTCTGTATTCAAACATGAGGCAAAGGCTTCCTCTTTTTCTCCCCACAGTTACACTGCCTTTCGCTTTTCTGACGTATCGTAATTTAACAAGTTCCCCTCCAAGGACAAGACTGTCTTCGGCATTTTGCAATTAAAATTAATGTTCCAACCAATAACTGTATACCTATATCATTTAACACATGCTCAAGTGTAAGCATAGAAAACTTCCAGAACAAGAATTGCTGGGACAAAGAGCACCTGCAGTTGTAATTTTGACAGACATTACTGAACTGCCCTCTAAAGGGGTTATTTACCCTTCCACCGGTGACATGTGCAAGTAGTGGCCTCATCAATGAACAAACAAACACAGAAAACCCAAAACAAAATGATAAACACTCAGAGTTTTTGCCAACCTCATATCTCACTGTAGTGTTACGCTACCTTTCTTCTTCCTATTGTGAGGTTGAGTGTCTATTCACACGCGTAAGAACCACTGACATTTCCTCTGTGTAGGCTATAGAGCCTCTTTATTTGTTAGGCATATTAGCCCTTTGTCTACGCTAGGAGTTGCAGGAAAAAGTTTTAAACTCATTTTCACAGGTGTGAAAGGAATGGTTCTTTACTTAAGGGCACACTGTAAACTTTTATTTTTCATTCAGCCAATATTCACTGAGGATTAACCATGTGCTTATCATGTGGCTCCACCTAAGATCAAAACTCACTCTGAATGCTGAACAAGGCAGGCTCTGCCTTCACAGCTTAGAATCTAACAGAACAGTCAATTAACCAATTGAATACACCATGATGGTAATCTGAGGTGAGTGGGTTTCATCTGGAGACAGCAGTTACACACTCTTCTCCCCAACAGTAGGTAATGCCTGTTTTCCAGACGGCAGGTGGCATGCCACAGGGCGAGGCCATGGCCAGCTGCGTCAAGGGTCCAATGACAAGGTGAAAAACAGGACAAGAAAATCTAAAAATGGAAGCACTGAAAGATTTGCCTTTGATCGATTTGGATGTTTTGTCCCCACCAAATCTCATGCTGAAATGTGATCCCCAATGTTGGAGGAGGGTCATGGGGGCCCCTCATGAAGGGCTTGGTGTCCTCGCAATAATGAGTGAGTTCTTGTTCTATGAGTTCACACAAGATCGAGTTGTTTCACCCACTGCCCGTGTGCCCCAAGAACACTCTTGTCTCTAATCCTAATGGAACACCATATACATTTCTATTACATTAGGGTTAGAGACGAGTTCTGTTCAGAAATAATTCCAAGAACAGTTTTTATATTTTGTTTTCACACTGAAAATCAGTGAGATTTGCTTCAGCCTCAAAGAACGTGTTTATGTAAATTAAGTGAGCACCAGCACTGAGCTGCACCTTTTTTCCCTAAACAGGAAACGGGTTAAAAGAGCCTGGCATCTCCATCCTCTCCCTCGCTCCCTCTCCATCCTCTCCCTTGCTCCCTCTCCTGCCATGAGACATGCTGGCTCCCCTTTTGCCTTCTGCCATGACTGGCAGCTTCCTGAGGCCTCTCAGCAGCACATGCCGGTGCAACGCTTCCTGTACAGCCTGCAGAACTGTGAGCCAATAAACCTCTTTTCTTTATAAACTACCCAGCCTCAGTGTTCCTTTATAGCAACACAGACTAACACAGCTTAATATGGCAGCAAATGGATTCTTACATGGTATCTTTCCCAACAGTAATGTTTCAAAAGATCTCAGCTCCTCTGTGCAATTATGTTGAACATTATATAATGTTAGCTGCCGTCCCACAGAATGTGGGAGCAAAGGGTTCTGATCTAACATTGTTTATTCTAATGTTTGGTGAGCTGGGAGAAGAATGAGGATCGGACAAGAAGAAGGAATATCAACAGTTATGGAAGCCTTTCATTTAGTACAAATGAATCACCTAATTTTAAGGTGCTCTTATGATGAACATTTATCTATATTAGTAAAACCTTCGAAAAATTCCCTACTGCAATGCTTGTAAGAATAAGACATTTTAAAACAACCGTACAGGTATCTGAATTTAATATAATGTAAGGTATTTCTATTAGTCTATTTGGGTTTCTTATATCTGTTATTGAGATCACAAATGGCTCCTGACTAGTGGCATCTAATTTGGTGCATAAATGCCTGATAGTTAGTTGATCATGTTGTATCTCAAATAGGAAAATGGCAAATATCCACTCCAGAAAGTTCAGAAATGCAACATACTTAAAATTTTAGATGCTTCAACTTAGGAAAAATTATTAGCAAGTATTTTATGGTTAATTAATAGCCAATCCCTCTTTCCAGACCAAAGTTTAAATTTCATCAAAAAAGGTATACTGATATTACTTTTATTGCAAATTCCATCTTAATGACATTCTCACAGAATTTTTTTCTGTGGCACTTTAAAAAAATTCAACCACAGAAAAAGTAAAACTAGACTTGAACTAAATATGTTTAATAAACACTGACCTGCACCCAATGACTTAAAAATCAAATAGCATTTCTTTAAATGTAATATATATTTTAATTATTAAATTACTGGTAGTTACTGTAACAAGCAAAAGCGATGATGGCTGATAATACTTAGCACCAGTAACAACACAAATTGGGGAATTTTCCAAGAGAAGAATGTTTGAAATTACACGAGTACAAATTTAAAAGACCCAGTGGCAGTGGAGGGAGATACTTACTGTCGTCTCGACCAGACTGAAAGCTGCTGCCCCTCTTCAGGGACGCTGTCTGACTGAGATGGCCCAACACTGAGGGACGTGTATCATTATCAAGATCCAACATGGGACTGTGCAGGCCTGGGTTACCTGGGGAAGAAAGGAGAGATATACCGAGTATATAGCATGCTCTATATACTCTTGCTTAGTTGATTTAATGGTCTGCTTCTCTGAGGCTATTTCTTGCTCAATTGCTCCACTCTTAAATAAGGCATTTATTAAATAAAATAAAAACTATTTTCTCTAAATAAATTTTAAAAGTCATTCTCAGTTTGGCAAAACTGGGTGGTGGTGGGAGGATAATGCTATAAACACAAAAAGTAGCAGGAAAAATCATATTTTGCAAAACAACTTTTGGCACCAGGAAAGATAATGGAGTTCAGACTCTTCTGTTTCTTTAAATGTAGGGGACTTACACATTTTTGCAGCATAAATCTCCTCTGACTTCTCCCTTAATGCCACACTTTACATTTAAATCCCCAAATCCCACCATTTGTTTCTTGGACACATGAGATTTCACTCCCTATTGCTTTTCTTGATGCCAGTCATCTAGTGTGGATCCTTTTCACCTCACACTTCATATTCCAGAAGCCAGAACATTCTACTACTATCAAGAAACTGTCTTTATTGTCTCACACTCAAATCCTGCTTTTTTGATTCTCAGCTCAGAAGTCTTCCAGAAAACCGGCAGGATAAAGTCTATCCCAATGTTTTCCAACCCAAATTATGCTGAAAATTAGGAAACAATTTTTCTAAAATGGATCACAAAAGCCATCAGGAATAGAATTCCATGTTGCCAAACATGTTAGTAAGGACATTGGCTTGAAGAGGTAAAATTTACCTTGTTAGTCTGAAACACCACTCTAAGCTCCTTAGCTGAGTATCCAAAGAGCTTCAAAATAAACTGAATTCAATGTGCATTTACAGAGTATTTACAGTACTGTGCATAGGACACTTAAATATTCTCCCTACAAAAATGCACCTTACATTTTCCTGCCTTATTTGCTATCCTCTCTACTGGAAAGGCCTCACTCATTTTTTCCTCCTCATCCCTTTAAACCCACATCCTGAAAGATGCCACTTGAAATACAGCTATTACACAAGGTCACCTCTTACTCTTACCTACCTAAAGTGCTACCTATCTTTTCTGCCCTCTGACAGCAGTGAGAATGTATATAATTTATGTATATAATTTAATCGACTTCACATTCTAGCATCTGTAGTTCATTAACATCTAGGTATTGCCTATCTCCACCAAAGACTGCTGTTTTCTCAGGGATAAGAAGTCAGTATATCTCCATGTTCCCCACAGTCATTGGACCTTCCACAAATAACTCCCGCCACATGCAGTATGTGACTGATGCTAAAAAACATATTTTTTACTTTATAACTTAATAGAGTATTAAAAGCCTATGGAGTTGTTTTCAGGTGTTAATACAAAGCATATTTACAAACTAAAGTAATATTTTGGTGCCTCTGATAACGCAAACTATTCAATAACATTTAAGGTATTTATTGAGCTCCCTCCTGCATGTGAGGAATTGCAGGCCCAGGGGATAAAGTGATGAATAATATCTAAGGCCCTGCTCTCAAGATGTTTACATTCTGGTGGTGGAGGCAGAAAATAAACCAACAGATAAATAAACAGCAAAACTATAGCAAAAAAACGCTAAGCAGAGGAGGTAAATAGTAATTGTGTGGTGAGAAAAGGCTTGATCTGACTGAGGCCCTCCTATCGTGTGCCCCTGGACGTGACACACTATCATCTCTCTCTCCGGATCCCCACAAATTCTAGCTGGTAGGTCTTAGATAAATAGAAATTAAATCATTTGAACAAATTTTTTAGTGCAACGGAAATTTTTTTGAAGACTTATTATGTTTTGGCCACTGTGCTAAATAAATGCTGTGCATACATTTGTATTTTGGAAAATATTAAAGCTAAGATAAGAGGACTTATATAATCCACTATGTTACCAAAAAAATGTGATACAGAGTAAAAAAATACAGTGAAGAAAGTATTTTTTTCTAATTGACTTTTTTTCATATAAAAATATGTTTGTGTGTGGATGTTTTAGTGATTTATGACATTTTCCTTTGAAGTTTATACAGTTGTCACTTCTATCAATTGTGGAATTCAGGAAATGAATATCAAAATATGAATTTTCTAACATACTTTAAAGAGAAAAATAAAGAGGCCCAAACTTAGCATCACATTAAAAATACCTATAAAACTTATAATTTATATTAAAATGTACATTTTTAAAGTATAAAAAAAGAATGCTTTAAAATGTTACATTTCACTTACTCTTGAAGGTTTTTAGGACTATGAATTTATGATTAAGAAGGAAAACACCTCCTAGTTTCCTGAAAATACGCATTCCTGCAAAAATACAATTATTTCTGAAAAAGTTTTCTCCTAACTGGTATTTTTATAACTTTAAATTGTTTAATATTAAACCATTTGTATAGTTTAAGTACATCTTGAGTTTTGTAATGGTTAAAAGATTGATTTATCTTTTCCTTTAGTAACAGAAACTGTATTACTATGCTTTTGTTCTATTAGAAACCACATCATCAGTTTTCTATATCAGGAAAAGAAAGGTAACTGTGAACAAATTTTCCAGTTGGTACCCTGGCATTACCAGAAGTATAACACAGCAGCAGGGAGCTAGAAGAGCACATGCCCCTCCGGACTAATCAGCATCTGGAATACATTTGGAAGATGTACTTTTGCTGAGTGTCCAGAAGGTAGCGCTTCACAGCTGCACACAAATGCATAATACGCCCTGTCAACTAAACAGGTCCACTAAACAGCTTTCTTACTGTCAAAAAACGATCTCAGAATGAGTTATTTTATAGAGAATTAGAAAGCTTATGTTTTGAAGAGAAAAGTAATACAAACATTTTAAATATCAGTTGTCACAAATTATGTATGACCAACTGTCAAAAAAAACCACCTTGATAATTCTGACACTCCTTTTAAATTACATGACTTTTTAACTCACAAAATTATTACAAATATGAACTGGTTTCATGAGTAAGCATTTCTATAAAAAAAAAAGTTTCTATAAAATATAAAATCAGCAAAAGGCTTTAAATATTTCACGTATCAGTCTATTTTGTCTTGTTTCACCTTACAATATGATAGCAATATCTCATTTAAAAAACTATACACATTACATAAAGCATATGGTGGCCGGGTGCAGTTTTTTTTTTTTTTTTTTTTTTTTTGAGATGAAGTGTCACTCTGTTGCCCAAGCTGGAGCCCAGTGGCACGATCTTGGCTCACTGCAACCTCCAACTCCCCGGTTCAAGCGATTCTCCTGCCTCAGCCTCTCAAGTAGCTGGGACTACAGGCATGCACCACCATGCCTGGCTAATTTTTGTATTTTTAGTAGAGACAGGGTTTCACTATGTTGGCCAGGCTGATCTTGAACTCCTGACCTTGTGATCTGCCCGCGTCAGCCTCCCCAAGTGCTGGGATTACAGGCGTGGGTCACGGTGCCCAGCCCCGGGTGTGGTTTTCAACATACCATAACAACATAAAATTGTGTTTGACTCTGCCCTTTTCAAACTAATGCTGCACTGATAGGAGTTTTCAGAGGTTACTTGTTTTCTTGGCAGTAAATTTTCTCTAGAAATTAACTGTTCCTAGAATTTTTTTTCTGGATGAAAATTTTTAAAAAGCCTTTTTTTCAAGTAGGAAATTATTACCTTGGGCCCTGATGAAAAGGTTATAACTATGTTTTCATTTGGGCCAATACTACCAAATTGTTCCCTAAGTTTGAAATTGAGGCAGGGACTAGTTTTATTAAGAATTTCCATGGTCATGCAGTTGGTATCAGGTTCTGTAGCAGCTCACGGAGCCACTGACCTATCGTGTAAAACATACCTGTAAAGATTAGAGCTTTATACTATGCAATTTTAAAAGTCTTTTTAGCTATAAAATTCTGACTCTATGATTCAAAGTTTAAATCAGAAACCTTAAATCACCACTGAGAACAACATGGAAAAGACATTTATTCTGATCACTGTTTGTACAGTTTAGGACACTGGTCAGTGGTGGTGTCATTTTAAATGTATAAAAAGTTTGCCTCTACACATGGAGCAAATGTGAAAATTATGTCTTAAAATGGAAATTACATCACAGAAATACTAAAAGCAATAAAAAAGTAACAGTGTGGCCGGGCGCTGTGACTCATGCCTGTAATCCCAGCACTTTGGGAGGCCGAGGTGGGCGGATTATTTGAGGTCAGGAGTTCGAGACCAGCCTGACCAACACGGTGAAACCCCATCTCTACTAAAAATACAAAAAAGTTAGCCAGCGTGGTGGCACATGCCTGTAGTCCCAGCTACTCGAGAGGCTGAGGCAGGAGAATTGCTTGAACCCAGGAGACAGAGATTGCAGTATGCCAAGATCACGTCACTGCACTCCGGCCTGGGAGACAGAGCGAGACTCAGTCTCAAAAAAAAAAAAAAAGTAACAGTGAAAACGGTATCAGAATTTTACAATATTTGTTATGGACTTCAGCCTGGCTATTTTAAAGACAGTAAGCACAGTAATAAACACAGCCAAATGAACAAGTGCTTTGCAAGATCAAAAACATTTGGTTGCAATCTCTCAACATTACCTGAGGAGTAACTACAGATTACTCTGAATACAAAACTGCAAACAGGCACATCAACCTATAGTGTGGGAAATCACCACCGTAGTATTTCTAATTACAAAATTCTATGTGATGTTTGCAGGAAAAATGATACAAAACAAAATTCTGGAAATAAATATTCTTAGGATCTAGCTATATCTTTTAACTTCCCCACATTAGTATTTGAGTTATTATTTTGTCAATATATCAAAGAAAACATACAAATGTTATCACAAATGCCTGGAATTAGTATCTTGGAAGGAAAAAAAAATCCTTTAACCAACCACTTAACATTAAAAAAAAGACACAACTAAGTTTTTAACTACTGGAAGTCGAAAGGTAGCATTTTATTGTTCCAGTTAAATAATGCTTCTGTAACACATGCTTGCGACATCCTCAAAAGTCTTTTTCTAATTTTATGTATGCAGATACATTTAACAAATTATAAACAAACATAAAATTAGAAAAAAAATCTCTAGAAATTTTAACAAGAGAAAAAACAGTTGGAAAATTTGTTTTCAGAAGTTGCAGAAATAATTTTCTTCAGAACACTAATGAAACAATCCTAGTCACTTCGCTAGAAGTGTAGAAATAATCAAAAATTTAAAATTTATTATTTTTCTAAAAGAAAGTAAACAATCTTTGACAATCGAGACTCTATAGAAAATGCTTATTATACCTAGAATTCTGTAGGAAACCTTATCAGTCAAATCCTTTCCACTCAAAGCTGTGCAAGTCTTTCTGATTTTAAAGAGTATTTTTTTAACAGACTCTATACTACATAAAGGGCAGAAGAGACCCTTAAGGGAAGCCTGCAGATGTGGAGCCAGGTGAATAAGATTACTGTATTTTCTCATCCTTCATGCCTACTACAGCAAGTTTTCTCACAGTCTACAATAGTGTAGGGAACACTGATCTGCAGCCTCAGACTCTCAGAAGGGTGGCCGACTTCCTCATGGCCCTTAAACACCTTTGAACACATTTTCCTGCGCACAGCGGGCCCTTGTCCTGCGCAGCAGCCCGACCACCCACTGTTGCTTGTTGACCAAACACGGGCCGGGAGCCTCCCCAGACACAGGCAGGATGGGATTCCTTTCAAGCACACCACACACAAGAATTTCAACGCCAAAGCTGGGGGTGGGGGTGGAGGGGGGCGTATCAAGGCAGAGTTACAAATTCCTCAGGAATTAGACCTGTGTCAACAGATAAAAATGCTTTTTGATCTTCTGATTATACACGTATACATATACATATATATGTATATATATAACATTTTTAAAGTTCTGACACAGGCATTTCCTTAATTTAAAGAGAATCATTTAATCCAAATTAAACAAAGGGAGGCATAGTTGAGAAGCCCCTGTTAACTCACTCACTCAGGACTGTCCTTCACAGGCTCCAGGCAGCATTTCGGATGTGTATTTCAGTATCATTCAAAGCAAGAGATCACAAAAGGAAATGTAAATTAAAAGCAAAACTACAGGTATAAACTTTGAAGAAGCATTTATTAGCTACCATTGGCTAGTTACGCAAGAATCATATATTTGTAATAAGTAAGCTGGATAAGTGAATAACCAAAATGAAATGTATGCTTTTGTTAAAGTCCTGTCTTTTAGCAGTTTCATATAGATTTACATGCAGAAAAATGCTTAGAACATATAAATAAAGGAATTACGAAATAACAGAATACAGAACAAGAATACTTAAAATAATCAGTATTTTTAAATTACCAAGTAAAGTTAGCATTCAATGTGTGTTTGATATTAATCATCAAAATTTTTTTTCTATGAAGGATGGGGACAAGTTTAGACATGAAATGACTTCCGGCTGCCAGAAGTCTTCTTCCAGATGCACAGTAAGCCAGGGCAGCAGAAAAGAACCAGCTGCTACAATCACAAATTGAAAAGGTCCTTTTCACATAGCCTTTTTGGCCTGTCTGATCTAAAAAAGATAGATTATTCATTGTAAGGTGAATAGAATCTATTACAAAACAGGAGACACACAAAAAAGAGACCTTAATCCAACTTTTTCCTGTGATATTCAACAGCTGTTACTTTACTACATGGGGATCTACAAATGAGTGCTATGCTATTCCAAAAGAAATCAAATTCTCCAGTCCCAGGTTACTGACTTCAAAAAAAAACTGCTTAATAATTACAAGTATTAATTATTAGTCTTAATTTTAATATGGAGGATAAATTGCTTTCAAATTAGATTTTAAATCAAATCATTATGTAAAATGATTATGTAAAAACTTGCTGATCTGCATTCTGATAATTAAAACTGCTTATATAAACGTATACTATTCACAAATAACAGTAACCGCTTCTAATAATATGCATTTCAAGTCTAAGTTGTAGCACATGAAATATCACCTGGGTTTTTTTCTTTCTCTGAAAAAGTGACAAAAGGAAAAGGAAAATCAGACCACTGGCTTGCCAGAGGGAAGATAATTTTGATTGCAATCATAAACTGGTACTCTTCTTCCACTTCCCTCTCCTGAATCTACTTTCTCACTGTGTGCATATGCACTGCATACATAGCATAGCTTAGACATCTTAAAGCAGGTAAATAAAACCCTGCTAAGCATTTCATCTTCTAAAGACAATTTTGAAAAACTCTGTCATCACAGCATGCAAACGAACAAGTGCACAGCAGAAGCCTTCCCTGGAGGTCAGCCCACTGGCAGCTGTACACAGGTCACAAAGGCACCACCCCAGTGCTGAGCTGCAGGGAGGGGAAGATGGAAAGAAACTAGCATCCCATATCTGTACTTGCTGCAGTTGTGCCTTTTCTTTTTTTAAACCAACCTCTCTCATCCTGGGTTCATGCTGTGATAAATATTCAGGAGAGAAACATTTTTTTAAATCTCTAGAAAATTAACTCCATAAAAAAAGAAGCTTCCTAATGTACAACCTCATTATAACTTTAAAATTAAAATTATAATTTTATTAAAAGATTTAGCATATATACAACAATACACTTATACTGACTTTTTAACTATGAAAATATTTGCGTAGTTCCATAGAAAATTCAATGAATCTGCTAATGGTTTCCTAATGGAGGCTATAATTTAATCTTGCACACAGGAAGTCTACCTAACCCTGCATTACGGTAATACCAGAATTATATGTAATATTAACCCAATAATATTTTTTAAATGATATAAAATATGTACATAAAGGTCCTCACTGTATTTTTTTAATAGCAAGATATAACAGTTTAATTATACTATGTAAATTCAAAATCATAAATTGTAATAATATGATTTATGCATGTATGATTTATGCATGAGCTTGTGTTGAAAATGTGGACTTTGTGTATCTTAAGGTTCTTGGAGTAACATAAATGTTTTTATTTCTTTCAGCAAGTAATTAACACTCTAGTGAGTGTTAGAAACTATTAAAAGGGTAGACATTTAGCACAGCCTGTTATTCAGTTTTCTCTCTATAGTAGCTCCACCACAGTGATGACTCAAAATAAACCCCTTAGATGGAACATGTCATCTCTGTTTTCAAAGAGAACCTGAGCCAGGTATAAATGTCTTTTCTCCTGCTCTGCGGCTATTCTCGGGAACTTATTGCTTACTGAACAGTGTGGCTCATGTTCTAAATGTTGCCTACTGAACCCTAATTCTAATTATGTCCTTTTGAGAAGTTCTAATTAAGTACATCTCTGAAAGAGGGGAATACTTACTCTATGAGTAGCCTGATGCCGTCTCCCTTAAGTTATCAGACATAGCCAGCATATATTTTAACTCACGTTCAGAACAAAAAAAGAAACACCTTTGAAGACCACCTTTAAAAATCCTGTTTGTGAATGTCAGTAGGGGGTTAACCAAAGGCTTTTCCTGGCAGGAAACCTCTGAAACTCAGTCTAAATTTGGACCTATTTCACAGGAATTTTAAGAGACGGGTGACACTTCTTATAAGGTAATAAAAGTTTAACATGTATAACAATTCGGAACACAAGGCTGCTTTGAACATAGAGGAAGAGAAGCAAAATGGTTAACCTGTTCAGGCTGGAAAAACAAAATAAACTCTTCCAACAGTATTTAAAAGGTTTCAAGATGAGTTTTTAAAATATTAACCTTAGTTTTGCTCTTGTTTTTCTCATCTTTTTTCACCCTTAGAAAAACCTAAATGATCATATTTGGGCTACAGAGTTAGAGGATGCAAGAGGCCTGTGGAGCGTTTGGGGGTAAAGGACCAGGTGTGTGTAAGGTGCAAGGGTAAGCTCCTGTCCTGGCCTCGTGTTACACTCCGAAGGGCACCATCTGCTAGCACCAGTGTATATAATTACTACGAAAACGAGTCCAGAGAAGGATCTAATGCAGGACTCACAGAAGTATCAACCGTACGGCAAACGGCAAACTCCGCTGCCAAATGCTTCATCGACAAAAGGATCTTTCTTGGAAAAAGGTGGCTTTGTATGTAGGACCGCTGTCTCTGAAAATCTATCACCATCTTTGCTCATAAAATTTTCTCTGAATACCACAGGGCTACATACAATTAACATTTTTTTCCCAAACCACCAAAGTGAAAAGCAAAAGTCTTTGCTTTACAAAAGCAGACTTAAAAAAATATTTATATGTTAGATTTCTTAGATTCATGCATAAAGACCACATTTACTTTAAAAAGACATCAATAATTATTTTTGTTTGAAATATTTATAGTCTATCCATTTAAAATTGCATTTCATTTCACAAAGCTTTTCTTGTTCTTATCCATTGTTCTGCTAGTGGATTTACTTAAACAATTTTACAGTGTTAGTAGTCTAAGTACAGATATTATAAAAAAGGAACTACTTAAAACTTGTTTTCTTTATATTGGAATGTAGTAAGCTTTCATTTTAAAAGCAGGCTCCTGAGAAAACCCGCATAAAAACAATGTAGCTTTATAACAAAGTACCAGATAAAATGTAGGCAGTCCTTTTACGGCAAATCATTTCTAAGCAATTTCTTACTGTAGTAATTGCGTTTTCAAATGCTCTAGCCTTCAGTGGACAGCTATAATCAATTCAAGGAAACAGCAGGTGCCAAGCAAACAAGTAAGTACTCTGTCACCGAGCCCTGGGCATCAGAAAATAACCAGACACACTCGAGTCAAGAGAGAGGCGGCATCCGCTGCAGGCTGCCAGCTCTGCGGCTTTACATCCAACGTATGTGCCATGAGTTCCTTTGGCTCTGATGGGGGCACTGTGGGCCTTTCCAGGGACAGCCTTACATTTCCCAGGATCCCTCCTAGGGGACTGGATGCTCTCTCACTCGCCTCCATTTTCTTCACTTGCTCATTCTCGGAGCATTTATTTACATTGCTTATACAATTTTAGAAGTGAGTGATGAGGTCTACATAAAATTTCCTTAATAGAATTCACCTATGTATAGGAAAATAGCATGAAAGTAATAAAGACCAGAAGCACTTCATCTAGCTTGGCTAGTTTCAGGTGCAGCTCTTCATGAATCCCCAAATACCAGCCAGACTTCCCTTACCAGAGGAATGCTCATCTGCTCTGACATCACATTGAGAAATCCTGTTTGATGCAATATTTGCTCCAACAATGGAACTCAGAGGGAGGTGTTCAGTTACCTATTCCATAACTCACTGGTCTGGAGGGAGTATGATCAGGTGAGGGGGGAGCGATCTGGACACCCACTAGTCCCACCCCTACTCAGGATACGGAGGACATGGGTCTGTCCCGTGGCTTCTCTGAGACAGCTTTGTCACATGCGAAATAGATCTAAAGGCATCCACAAAACTAGACAGTTTCCCAGCTTTCTTCCACATCTAAAATGTCACAATTATGAGAAGACGCTCAAAGGAAATTCCAAATAATATTCAGTAGGCATTCCCCCATATTACCTTACATTTATGTTATATATAATTAGGACAATAATAAAATATCCACCAAGGGTCCCTCGTCAACAACCGTTGTAGATCACATAAAAGAAAATTTGTGTGTATTCCCAGCAAACTTATAATTAAGGCAAATATTTTATATAAACACACGCACACATACACATACATAGATATGACATTACCTGTAGATGTAAACGTAGATATGTGTATTTTTTTTTTTTTTTTTGAGACAGAGTCTCGTTCTGTCACCCAGGCTGGAGTGCAGTGGCAAGCTCTCAGCTCACTGCAAGCTCCACCTCCCAGGTTCACGCCATTCTCCTGCCTCAGCCTCCCGAGGAGCTGGGACTACAGGCACCCGTCACCACGCCTGGCTAATTTTTTGTATTTTTAGTAGAGACGGAGTTTCACCATGTTAGCCAGGATGGTCTCGATCTCCTGACCTCGTGATCCGCCCGCCTCGGCCTCCCAAAGTGCTGGGATTACAGGCACGAGCCACCGCGCCCGGCCGTAGATATGTGTGTATTAAAGTTAACAGGTATGCACACCCGGCTGTAGATATGTGTATTAACATGTGTGCAGTGATATACACATATAGAAATGATCACATACAGAAAAATGCCGAAGTGCAAACTGGCCAAAGCACACTCTATTTCACTAATGGCGAATTCTCCTTCCGTTCGAGGAAACGTCCTGTCTGCGTCTATGCCACATTTCATTTACCATTTGCCTATGCACCGAGTATCAGCTCACAGGCAATGCTATCGATGCATGCAGAAAGATACTGAAGAAATTAAACTTTCTGAATTTGAAATTGGAGTATTTCATATTTAAAAAATATTCATATTCTAGGTAATGGTCATAGTATTTTGGCTACAGTTTTTAAAAAGAATCGTTATTTCTAAGAATTACATACTGAATTAATTATGGATAAAATGATGTGATCTGTTTTAGAATAATCCAGGGTGAGGAAGGGAGAGAAGCAGGTAAGACTGGCTATGAGTTGATAAAATGAGATTGGCTATGAGTTGGCAACTGCTGAAGTCAGGGTGAGCACGTGGGGTATTGTTACATTATCCTTTCTGCTTTTAAATATAAGTGGGATTTTCCAAAACTTAATAGTGAAAATCGCTTCTGACCTAAGTTCAAAAAACCACCCCAATTTTCCAGTTAAAAGCCTCTCCTGTGCTAGAATTACCTACATTTAGATTAGCAGTGTTTACTGACAATGACAGAGGGAACAGTGAAGCATGTTCTGAATGTCAAAAGAAAAAATAAAATGTGAATTTAAGACATTTATATTGTATTGTCATTAAAATTGTAAAGTTCAAAGAGTTGTAAGGAATTGTTTCCACTTTTTTTTTTTTTTTGAGATGGAGTGAGTCTCGCTCTGTTGCCCAGGCTGGAGTGCAGTGGTGCGGTCCTGGCTCACCATAACCTCTGCCTCCTGGGTTCAAGTGATTCTCTTGCCTCAGCCTCCTGAGCCGCTGTGCCTATAGGCATGCGCCACCATGCCTGGCTAATTTTTGTATTTTTAGTAGAGACAGGGTTTCACTATGTTGGCCAGGCTGGTCTCAAACTCCTGATCTGGTGATCCGCCCACCTCGGCCTCCCAAAGTGTTGGGATTACAGGCATGAGCCACCGCAGCGGCCCTCCACTTTCTAATGAAAAGATGAAGTAACGAAAGTAACCTGAGGCACTGCTCCCATTCCATGCACATTCTTTCCATTATTTCCCAAGCGATGAACAAGGTGCACAACAAGCTTGCTCAGAGTAAGTGAGTTACACGAAAGCTTCTGTCACCTTGTCTTTTTCCAAAACACAGATTTTAAGCAATTTAGAATGAATATATATAGCAATAAATTAAGATGTCAGGGAAGGAAAGATGATGGTGTATTTCCCTCTATCTTTGAGAAAGATTCACACCTTTGGTGATGGAATACTGGTTATCAGACATTTGAGGTAAAGATATGACAAGATAGATGACATTTTCTGGAATTTTTCCAATTTCAAAAAGTCCATATGTTGTCTTTATAAATTACACACATATTCCAGAAATTCAAATATTTTCATACCAAATTAGGTATTCCGTTTGTTTCCTGAAAGTATTAAGTAGGAAAACCCTTGGTCAGACCACATATCCTATCTGTATCCAGTGAATATGGTGATTGCATTCATCACCACCTTTGCTGGAGGGCAGTGACATTTGTGGAGCACCTGCACAGTGTCTGGAATGCTTCTCGATGCCGATCCAGAGAACTGACTGTCGTTGTTCAGGTTCAACTGAGATTTCACCTCCTCTAGGAAACTTCCCTGGACTTCCCCTCAACCAGACTGCACCCTCCTATCATACATTTTCATACCATTTTGTACTCCCTACTTCCTCACACTTTTCACTATTTCAACTGAATACATGCCTACGTGATTTTTTAGATGGTGTGTTTCTCACTAGACCACAAGCTCCAAGAGGCCAGCTCGCACTGCACTTCCTGCTCTTGGCACAGCACCCAGCACCCTGGTGATCAGCCCTGGCTGCACCTGAATCGCCCAGGAGCTTGAAAATGCCTACGCCTGGACACCAGCCACAGAGATTAGAATGTGCTCGGCACGGAGGGATGGGGTAAGGCCAAGAATTGATAACTGGTTGTTAAAAAGCCCCAGTGGAAAAAAAAAAAAAAAACTAACTAACTAACTAACTAACTAACTAACTAACTAAATAAATAAAAAGCCCCAGTGGACACGCGGTGGCTCACGCTTGTAATCCCAGCACTTTGGGAGGCCAAGGCGGGTGGATCACGAGGTCAGGAGATCAAGACCATCCTGGCTAACACGGTGAAACCCCGTCTCTACTAAAAATACAAAAAAATTAGCTGGGCGTGGTAGCGGGCGCCTGTAGTCCCAGCTACTTGGGAGGCTGAGGCAGGAGAATGGCGTGAACCCAGGAGGCGGAGCTTGCAGTGAGCTGAGATCGTGCCACTGCACTCCAGCCTGGGCAACAAAGTGAGACTCTGTCTCGAAAAAAAAAAAAAAAAAAATCCCCTGTGGACTCTGATGGGCCCTTAAGGTTGAGAGCTCTGCCGAACAGAGTAGACTCAAAAATTATTAGTTGAATCAACAGAGCAATAAATATGTAAGGCTTTCTAAATATTCCCAAAGACTGCAGACTGTGTGTAACATTTGCTGTCATTTTCGCTTGCTAAAAATATAAAATAATTAATGACATTAATGGGGATGTTGACATGGCTTTAGCAGAGATACTTGTGTTTTCTTAAATATCAAGCATAGAAAAAATGGAATCAGAGCTGGAAAGTACTCAAACCCAAGCCAACTAATTCATGACAAAACTATGCTAGAAAGAAACAACGGCGACCTCTCCGTTGTACTTCCTTCTCTACCAAGATTGCTCTCCTGTTACAGCTCCTGATCCTCCCAGGGACTGATGACGGCCATTCCTCCTTTTCATGTCATCCAGTTAGGGGCTCAGGCTAGTAACTGACCCTGCCTTTGCCACAGTCACCGCCAACAGCGTAAGAGCAATCATAAGGACATTTCTCTTTCATCTTCTGCTTCATCTTGGAGATTGTGCTGACCACTCCCTTCCGTGTTTTCCTCCCGCCATGACCACCCCTTCTTCGTTTCCTTTGCAGGCTTCTCTTCTTCTACCAGCCCCTAAAACATCACTTGTCAGGACTCTTTCCTGGGTTTGCTTCTTTTTTCATCTTCTTGGGTAAATGCACGAGTTCCAAGGGACCACCTGTATGCCCACCATGCTCAAATTTCTCAGTCTCTAAATCCAACTACTGCCATCTCTACTTACATGTCAGGCAACCCCAAGTCAAGCTGTCCAAACAAAGAGGCGGAATCACTTTTTTCCCCTACGTTCCCTAATTCAATGGCACCATCACCCTAACTAGCTGCCAGTCAGCCATCTGGAAGTCACTGCTCATCCCTTCCTCCTCTTCATTTGTCCATCATCCAGTCCTATCAACTCTATTCCTGAATAGCCCTGGAGTCCATGCTCTTCTTCACATTCCCACCACCTCCACATCAGGTGGGGTGCCTGTCTCCTCACCAGCTTCACTGCTCTGGGCTTGCTCCCTCTCATCCACCCACTATGGGCATCATCTTTTCAAAAGTAAGTCTGAGCTTGTCTTCCCCCAGTCCACAGACCTCCGCTTAAAATCCGTCAGCGACTCCCCATCGCACGCTGCGTGAAGTCCAAACCTGTCACAGCGGCCAAGAAAGTTCGTCTCTTCACTGCACCTCCACCCAAGAAAGTTCATCTCTTCACTGTACCTCCACCCTCTAAGCTCCAGCCACACAGGGTTCAGAGGCCTTCTCGTGCTTGTAACCTGTGCACATTCTCCCTTCCTGGAACAGTCTTAAGTGCTTTCCTCCTCTATTTCAACTGGCAAGTACAGATACCCTTCTGATCTCAAAAGAGATGTCACTTCCTTCAGCTCTCAGAATGTCACTCCCCTGACCTCAAAACTCTAGATCAGAGGCCACTCCTAAGCACTCCAATATCACTCAGAACTTCCCCAGTCATAGGAAACAGCACATAATATTCTAACACTGGCTGGTTACCTGTCTAACCTACTATTTTGTGAGCTTGCATGAGCCAGGCCCTTGTCTGTTGTCCTGACTACTGTGACTTTAGCATCCCACAGTGTCTGGAGCATAGCAGGCATTCGATATACTCAATATTCTTCAAACGATAGTATACAAACAAAAGCCGATACACCTGCATGCAAACAGACCTTTGACTTCTCTCCTCCAGCTTCCCTCAGGGCCTCCACACAGCTGAGGTGGCTAGTAAGCGACCTTTCATCCTTCCAGTTCTAATATGGAGGCTCTCTGAGACATTCCCACACCGGCCATCTAAAGCATTCTCCTCAGTTACTCCCTTCTGGAACATCCTGATGTTCTTTTTTCTTTTCATCACCTGTCCCAGCATTTTATTTGGTTAGTTACATGTTTAGTGGCTTTTCCTTCCTCTAGCGGTAACTCTGGGAGGCAGCGGCTATGTCTTGCTAGCGATGGGTGCAGTGCCTGGTACAGAGCAGGACTCAACATACACCTGATGAGACAATGTGCAGACCGATAGCTACCAAAGACCAATGTCACCTCCTCGGCATCACGCTGCCTGCCCCGAAACGTCAACACTCTCCACCAACCGCAAAAACAGACATGATAAGAGTTGTCCCTTTTCATTAGTACAATGCTAACCAGTGGCCAAAAAAACCACAAAACAAGCAAAAGACAATAATAAGAGATACCAAGTAAATTAGGTAGTCAGTGCTTTCATCATTAAACATTCCCAAAATGTATCAAAATGACATGAAGGAATCACATAACACATTGGAAGAGAAATCCTTGCCTTTCAGATCTTTCACGTAGCCCTCTTTGCAACTGTGCATGAGCTGAAGGATCCACTTGTGTTGGGCTCCAATGCATTGCCAAGCAGGGTCACCAGGGGCATGAAGGTCAGACAGGTACCTGAAAAAGCAAGTCCAAGGTTGAGGCCAAAGGGAAATGCTGGCATATTTTAAAATCATTACTTTTTAAAGGCTAAAATTTTATCAATTAGTCCTGTCCCCTGTCAAATATTAGTCTTTAATATTTAGTTCTCAATGAAATATATTCAAATTTCTTGGCTAGGTGAGATGGCTCCTTCCTGTAATCCCAGCACTTTGGGAGGCTGAGGTGGGTGGATCACCTGAGGTCAGGAGTTTGAGACCAGCCTGGCCAACGTGCTGAAACCCCGTCGCTGCTAAAAAATACAAAAATTAGCCAAGTGTGTTGGTGCAAGCCTGTAATCCCAGCTACTCGGGCAGCTGAGGCAGGAGAATCACTTGAACCCGAGAGGCAGAGGTTGCAGTGAGCTACGATCTCACCACTGCACTGCAGCCCGGGCAACAGAGCAAGACGCCATCTCCAAACAAACAAACAAACAAGCAAACAAAAAATAAAAAAATGAACAGCAGAGCTTTAACATTTTTTCATATAAATGATAAAACTATTAAAAACAGCTCTTTGTAAAAAGACAAGGACAATTTGCAGCGATCCTATCTACTTGATGAGCATTTTTCTTTATATTTATATTTAGTTCAGAGAGTTTTTCTACTTAGTTCAGAGTCATTATATTAGACACAGGTGGGAGCCAGCAGATACTGGGCAAATATTTTTAAAATTTCAGATGTTTTTTAATTCCTTTCTGATATGAAATATGGCCACGAGATGGCAGTATGGCACCGCTTTCTAAAACTAGCTAAATAGGGGCTAACCCAACTGTGAAGAGATTTGGTGACAACACTCACCTCTAAAGTCTACACTCACGCCTGAGAAAATATTTCTCTAGAAAATATAGTATAGTTCGGTGTTTTTCTTAGTTTCTAAATATTCTTAAAATATATCAAGTCTTTGTCTATAAAACACCCAAATCCATAGAGACCATTTAAATATATTTCCATAGAAAAATTTCTGTCAAATATTATTTAAGATTTGGCCGTCAGCCCTCACAAAATATATAAATACAGCAAGCTAAATCCAATTAAATCAACTCCAAAAGCATGTCCAGACGAATTTATTGTCTTAAAACTGTTGTTAAGCCATATGCCATTCTTTGTCTCTGGGTTAGAGGTTTTTGTTCAGTGGTAAATCATCATCAATGGCTCCAGGCTGACCTTGGGCCAGACCTCAATCCCTCAGGGGTGCACCCATGCTTCCAGCCCATTCCTCCAGTAGTGAGTGTGTGTTACTCAGGTATCTCAATCAGCAGTCAATCAGAGGAGAAACAAATCCACTTTGTAATATGTTAGCAACAAATAAAATGCTGAGAACATTGACATTCCCAGCTGACGGGGAGGGACTGGGTGCTGTGGAGAGCCGGATATCCAGGCATCTGCAGAGGGGCCACACTCAGGCTGCCCAGAGGTGGCCGAGAGCTGCTATCTCCTCCTCCTTGTGACCACCTGCAGGTTGCAAACAGGATGTGTCTCTGTGCTGAGAAAGTGGCAGGTCAATTAGAAAGAAGAGCTTTACTCAGATTAAGAAGTCACCAGCACTCCTCATAAATGAGAATAGTATCCTGAGAAGAAAACTACAATCTAACAAGTTACATTTAGCTTGGCACAGGGGATTCATTTCAGATTCCAAAATGCAGTCTGATTCTTTGTCTCACACAAGGCTTTCTTCTTTTATTACCTGAACGATAAATATAACAAATAGTACACTGTGTCTTTCTTCCCAAAGAACGTGATTCTGTGCTTTCTCGCTGGGGATGATGCATTTCAGCACTCTCCCTAAACAGGCTTGTTTTGCCTCCAAACACCTCTGCAACGCTTTCTCCTAACACTTTCACTCACGTAGCCCTCAGATTTGGTGTTAGTAGTAAAATAAAGAGATACTCTTTTAGGGACCGTGTTCCTTTTAATGTTTAAATTACTGAATAGAAATGCAGACAGTTCAGTACAAGGGTTCCTTCTCCAGGAGTACAGCAAGAGGAAACAATAAGCTTTGCTTAGTAACTTTTTACACTATTCGTCTCTTTAAAATGTTGACCGTGTCCTTGCAAAACCTAGTAACAAAAGACTTTTTCTATCATCTTATTAACGGGTATTAAAGGAGTTTGTAAGAGTTTTACAAAGCAAGATAAAGTTGTTCTCTTAGAAATTCTAGACTCAGTTCAAAAGTATGACAACTTGTGCTAGGCTCTTCAAATAAGTTTATTTCCTTTTAGTATGCAGCTAAAAATAAGTAGTTACATTTCAAAGCTCTTTGTTTAGAACGATACATGTTATTGCTGTTTCTTTTAAAACTGCATATTAAGAACACTTTTTAAAAAGGCTTTTTAGATTAAAAAGCAATGTAAAGAATGTTAATTATGATGAACACAGGCTCAGTATTTTAAAATTTAAGAATGAAGGAAGTTTTTAGTCATATTCTGACATGATCTTCTCACAGCTACCAGGGGTAAGACCACACTGCTGTGGAAAGGAATATGCAGAGCTTTGCTTCCTGCCAACATCAAGACAGAAATACGGACAGGGAGAAGAATCGGGAAGGTTTAAATTAGACAAAATAGTGAACGATACTAGAAAAATTGTGAACAACAGTAAGACAATACAGTGGTAATCTGATTTTCCCTTCTACCATGCACAATCTGGACTATGGAAGAAAACTAACACATTTTTGCTCATGATAAAGCTGTCTCTATTCCTACTTGATGTTCATAAATTTCAAAGTCCAACAAGTATTTGACCTGGTTCTGATCTTATTTTTCTATTTCTTAGTGACTAAAAATTTAATTTAAAAAGGTAACAATGGCTCAGTATTTTCTCAACGCATCATAAATAAAATAATCATTAAAAAATAAACTATTGTTGACTTGTTTATATTTTTGCTCTTTTGCCTTTAAGATGACAGGAAAAATGGTAGTTAAAAGGCTCCTTAAAAGAATCTTTTTTGGCACCACCACCTTTTAAAGGATATCCAGTAAGTTACATACTCATAAAAACTGCACATGAGTTATCCATATAGATGGTAGTAACCCACAACATAAAGAATTTGTATACTCAACGAGATTTAACACATTACTATAGGCAAGTTTAACATAACAAGTGTAAACAGGCCAGAAATATACAAAGCACACACAGTGAAGGAGCGGGGCAGGAAACAGCAGCCTCAGGATGTCTGACGCTACCCAGCTGCGTGTCCTGGACACGACACTCAACCTCCCTGCAACTCTGTCGCTTTCTAGGTAGAAAATAAAGCAGTTGGATAACTAATGTGTGGTTTATTTCCAGCTTTAAATTTCTACGATTCTACAAACCAGTAAAATCCCCCATATATGTTCTTTCTTATGGAGGCAGCTTAGGGAGAAACAAAGGTGGGCTCTGAAGCCAAACAGGCACCCTGTCCCCCTAGTCACTGTGTGTGCTGGGCAAACTTCGGTGTTTTCACCTGTACAATGGGCACCACACAAGCGTCCTTTCATGGTGGTGATCAGGACTAGAGAGGACATGTAGAACACAGCCTGCACAGCGCCTGAGCATGCTGCACACGTGCAGGGGTGGCCGCGTGCAATCACAGCGCCCTCTCTTCATCCCACCGCCAGTGCCTCTGCTTGCTTCCTCCTGGGCAATACTAGTGTGCTGCCAGTAACGACGGCTCATACTCCCGCCGTACGCCTCATCACCAGGACACGGGTCGAGGTGCGGATCTTTTCCCCGTTGACACCTGTACACACAGCAGCTTTCAGGCCAGACCCTCTTTCCAAGACAGTCTTTTCTTTTCAGACAGGATCTTGCTGTCACCCAGGCTCAAGTGCAGTGGTATGATCACATCTCACTGCAGTCTCAAACTCCTGGGCTCAAGAGATCCTACTGCCTCAGCCTCTTGAGTGGCTGGGACTACAGGCATGCATCCCCACATCTGGCTAATTTTTGATTTTTTGCAGAGACCAGGTTTTGCTATATTGCCCAGGCTAGTCTTGAACTCTTAGACTTAAACAATCCTTCTGCCTTGGCCTCCCAAAGTGCTGGGATCACAGGTCTAGGCCGCTGTGCCTGTTCCTGAGACATCACTTTCAAAGGTTACGGGGGGACCACAGCTAAATTCATAAATACATAGTCTACTATCATTTTACAACCACTGACTATTCAATCAACTTCACTAATTCAGTGGAAAAACCATTAAATTCGGAAAATAACTTATCCTGAGAACAAAGGCCATACTCAAAAAATCCTAGCAGAAAATGAAGTTAATATTTTTAATCACAGATATAAAAAACTTAAAATTTATATGCTTTATCTCCAAATCCTGACATAAACTACATGTATATAAAATTTACTGACTACTTTTTATGTGCCGGGTGAGGTATTAAATCCTTAAATGTATTTCTGATTATCTCTGCAAGTATCCTGAGATGCAGATTTGATTGCCATGCCCATTTCACAGATGATGAAACTGAAAAACAGAACTCAAGTCGGTTGCCCAAGGTTAACAGCTAGTTCCCATTATGTGATACTGTTTCTCTCTAAGGCCTTCTCTTCATATCCTGTGAAATTCACCTCTCTTAATAGTACTGTAATTTTTTTTTTTTTTTTTGAGACAGAGTCTCACTCTGTTGCCCAGGCTAGAGTGCAGTGGCGTGAGATCTTGGCTCACTGCAACCTCCGCCTCCCCGGTTCAAGCGATTCTCCTGCCTCAGCCTCCTGAGTAGCTGGGACTACAGGTGCACATCACCATGCCCGGCTGATTTTTGTATTTTTAGTAGAGATGGGGTTTCACCACGTTGGTCAGGCTGGTCTCGAACTCCTGACCTAGTGATCCACCCGCCTCGGCCTCCCAAAGTGCTGTGCTGGGATTACAGGCATGAGCCACCGTGCATGGCCCAATATTACTGCAATTTTTTAAAAAGTAGGCTTGCTTAGTGACTTTATTTCTCTTTCACTGACCACTATAAAGGCTTGGAAATCAGAAAGCTATTCAAGGCTAAAACCTTCCAGAACTTACTCCACTGTTAAGCAGCAGCACATTCTTGTGGCATAACGCATTTCCCACCCAGTGTGTGACAGTATTCCACTTTAAGCCATGCAGGGAGCCTCCCCTTCACAGAATATGGGTGCCCACACCATCCCACTAGGCAAGGTATGCAGGGAGCCTCCCCTTCACAGAATGTGGGTGCCCACACCATCCCACTAGGCAAGGTACCCCTTGCTCAGCAGGAGGGAGAGGTTGAGACTACTTTTCCTTTCCCGAAAATGGCGGTTTTCTCAAAAAGTGAGTAACTCCGTAACTACTCCCAAATCCATTCGTATTCAAAAGAATTTCGATGTCCTACACCAGGTAACCCTAAATTTCTGCTATTTGTCTTCCCCTTCACCATTTCATCAATCTCCTAAAGTCCCTCAAGTTAGCCTTAAGGGTTACATGATGCATACAGTACCAAAGAGATATATGTGATTCAACAAAATGTTTGCAGAAGATTTACCTTATGTAACGTTTTTGGTCATGTAAGGTTGATGGTGTCTCAAGCAATTTATCCAGAAGTAATTCTCTTAAAGCTTCAATCCTTGTTTCTACTTCAGCATAATCTATTTAAAAAGAAAAGAATACACAAGATTTACAGAATGAAAATTTAAAATCAAATTTCAAAAAGCAGAACAGTAGTTGCTTTTGTGAGGTGAGGGCTAAGATAGAGGCACCAGGGCCCTGTCTAGAGTGATCAGAACACTATCTCTGGTGTAGGTTACAAGGGTGTATATATTTGTCAAAACTCACTGACCTCTAACATGTAAGGTCTGTACATTTCACTGCATGTATATTTTACCACAGTAAAAAAATAAATTTAGTTTTCTGGGTCCTTACAGATTTCATTTTTAAATTTAATAAAGCCCTGTGATATTTCTCCTGGTGGATAAGGCTTAAACCAAAGAGCATTTTAAACTTTTATATTTTTCTGTAACTCTGGCATTAGAAATAATTTAAAAAGTTGTTGAGTTTCCTTTAAATGAGGTTAGAATTCATAAGTCTATTGGTCTCTCTGAAGACGGGAAGATTAAAATATAGGTTTCCATCTCTATAAAATAATTGTCATTGATTCTTTCCAGTAAACTAAGACTTTTTAATAGCGTGATGGTTAGCAAACGGCAGAGAATGTCTCAGGCGAACAACCTAGGGTCGTGGTTGCTCATTTTCACTGCATATCAAATAAGAAAAGTCATACTGTTATTTTTGAAGTAATTGTTTTACGTTTTAAAGAGAGCCTCATATAAACAAAAACTAAAACTCATATAACATTCTTTGCAGAACACATTCCACATTCTTCCTATAAAAGGAAAGGAGAAGATCTAAAAGTAATAAATGAATCTTACATTTCTTGAAAACTTGCACCTCTGTTTTCCCAAAAAGTGACTTGGCCTTTTCATAATCATTAATAACCACATCATAATCACCCTTTAAAATAAAGAAACATTTTGAAAACTGTCAGTAAAGCAAAATGAAGACATTTGGTTAATATAAAAAACATCTTAAAAATCTTAAAAATTTATGGCATCTATAACCATATGTACATAAATAAATACGTACTCTACCTTTTGAATATTCCTTTCAATATTTAGAGGAAGGTTGAAAAGAAACTTAAATCGCTGAAGCACATTGAGTGCATTTCTAGTGGAATCTGCCTTGTCCTTCCGACCTAATACTTCTTGAAACAATGTGTCCGCGGTGTTACTTGCTCCTGTTTTAAAAGGAGGAAAGGAAACTTAGATGAAAGCTGATTTTAATCAGAAAATGTGTAACTGGGCACTAGAAACAAAATGTTAAGACTGCTATTGTAGTTTTACATTAAAACTCAACAGACTGTTTTTCAGGTTAGGGGATCTTTTATGGTTTTGCTAAAATAAAATTTCCACTTTGCCTAAGTCTTTTCATATGTTAAGAATGGTATCCAATATAAAAACAACCATATTTACCATGCCCAAATAAATTCTCTAATGTGAACCTACATTTATTTTCATTACTCTTCTAAATTTTGTAGCAATTACAGGCCCTTAGGTTATTTCAGACATTCATACAATAGGGTAAAACACACATATGCATGTGTGTGCATACACATGTACATTAGCTAAATTCTGTGGACTCAATATCTACATATGGGATAATAAACAAAACAAGGAAATCATTTTCAGAAAAGTTGCTCAAAAGAAATATTTAAAACGAATTCTATTTCTTGGCAGAATTATCTCTACGTAGCAGGCAAAGAAAATTATGTAAGTAATTTACAAATGACAAATGTGAAGGCAGCATCATATTTCTTAAATCAGCTAATCTTATAAAAGTATACATGAGCTGCACATTTCCTAATTTTTTTTTTTTTTTTTTTTTTTTTTTACCTAAAAGACCCCAAACTATATGAATCACTGTAGTGAAAGAGTTGCTTTATCTAAAGCAAAATTTGCTGTGTACAAAAATAGTTTAAATTTTGCAACTTGTGAATTAGTTTTAATTAACCACAACGAAAGGAGAGAAAAAAGATAAACTGTTTTCGGCTGTTTGATCACTGCTTGTAAAAAGTTTCTGCATTATCTGGTCTAGTGACTATACTTTAAGCAAAGATGAGAACATTGCCTCAGTCTCACTGGGTGGCTCGCACGCAATATTCTCTAGTGCACACCGTGGGTGGCCTGATCCTGTTAAAAGTCATCTTTGTAACATGATTGTTTTATCTAAATAATGTTTAAATTCTGTTGAAATTTTAAAGGCCTGATATAAAAACTATGTTTTGTCAAGATAACTGGTTTCACCACATGCTTTTTAACGTAGAATTCTACATTTCTATTATAAGATGAGAAAAAATATATTTCTTTCTTGCCACCAAACCACATAATGGAGGCTAAATTAGTATTTGAAATCTGATTAGAGTTAAAACTTTTGGTCATCAAAGAAAATTATTTTAAAGTATTTATCACTTAAAAAATATAAATTTCAAGAATTGAGGCTCATAAATGAATAGATATGTAAAGGAGACTAAATCTTTTTAAAAGGTTAATTACTTATATGTTAGGTTTGGATGTTAAATCACCAAGCACTGTTTTTTTACATTTTTTATTAGTTTTTAGTATAATGAAATTTGGGGCAAAAAGTATGAGTTCAAAATTAGATTTTTCTCGTCTTATTTTAAAAGTCGTAAAATATTATCAACTAATAATTTTAACTCCTCCAAAAAGTATGAAAACAGGTACAGGAAGAAAACCCACTCATAATTAAATAAAATAGAGACATAGAGAAAAATTTATATGCAGGAATTATAAACTATAAAATTATGTTTATTTATGCCAAAATATATGTACTTACATGTTGAGAATTTTATGTGAATACTGAGAAATTATAAGTTATGAGATTATAATTTTTAATTTAGAGATCACTTCTGTCTATAAATTATTGTTCTGTTGTAAATTTTATTGTATTCACAATAAAACTGAAGTTCCTAACTCTGATTATTAGATAATATATTCAGTAATAAAATACATGAGGGCAGTGAAACCAAGATTTGTGCAAAGAGATAAAAATCACCAGTAGCTCACAAAATGCATTTTATGTCTTTCTTCTCTAGGGCTACTAATAAGAAAACAAAACTATTAAAGAAAAGGGGTGCTCTTCGTATGTGAGGCTGATGTCACAGATAACGCCACCAGGAAGGCATCAACAAAGGTCATCCCATAAAAATCCCCGTGTGTGAATCCACACGCATTCTCACACCAAGAACATCCAATTTTAAGGCAGCTGGTAAAGGTTTGAACATCAGTGTCCAACCACAGAACAAGTCTAACTGGAGTGGATGGCCATGACTTTGGCCTCATAGGCTGTAGAACAAACCCTGATCTACATTTGCCAGCCTTGGGCAAACCAAGGTCTGGAACTCAGCCCTTTCTCCTCACCCAAAGATGGTCTCCAACACCAGTGAATTTGGATAATGCCTCTCACTGTCTGGGTCACACAGGAACTGCAAGAACTAACAGAATGCTGTTGTAAAAACAGCATGGCTGCCACCAGTGTAGTCGGGTCTGTGGAGCAGTAAAATTTTCCGATAGTGCAAGATGGGAAGGAAAGTCCAGGTAGCATTACACACCAATCAGTGGAACTCATACCTGTCCCGTGATCTTGCATCCTTCACAATGGAACAAACATTTTTATATGTGCCAGGAACTCCTGTCGTCTAGAAAACCTAGTCCTGTAATTCTGATGGTGTCTTATAATTTCAAGCATGTTTATTTAAAGTAAATATTGTGCTTTCTCTTATTTCAAAGTGACCATTTGGTCCTTTCCTTGGTACTGACACTTGAGACAGACCACGGAAGTGATTTCTAATCTGCTCTCCGCTTGCTGGGAGTTGGAGAGGTTGGAGGCAGGATAAAAGGAACGCCCCCTCACCTGCTGCCCCACCCACCACAGCACAATTTATCCCAGGAATAAGCAAGTTGAATGAGATTAGGAAGTGAAGCATTACGGCGCCTGGAAAATTAGGCTAACCCCAAAATGTACAAATTCACAAAGAGACCTAACTACCTCAATTTCAACAGGCTAGAAAATGACGAGATAGGCTGCCGGCTATACCATAACGATGCTACACGGACAGGATCATTAACAGTACTGAAAGCCTGTTCACAGCACCATGCTTGACACTCTGTGTGCAGCACACAGAACTGGAACCTGGGGAATGAGGAAAGAGCTGACGTCAGCACATATCCCTCTCAAGAGCAACTGTCAGCATCTCTTCACCTCCAAGCTGAGTTGGCAGCTTGAACCCAACCCCAATGGGAGTATTTACACCTTGGAAATTGGGAAATGCTAATATTAGGTTTATTTTTTCTATCTTCCTCTTCTTTTTTTTTTTTTTTGAATGCCTGTTGTGAAATATTTGCCAGCCAGCCACTGAGCAAACATCAGTTTCTTTTCCACATCCTGACCCTTCTGGATATTCCCTAGTGTTCCAAATCCTTAGCTTTCTTCTTTCATTTTGCACATAGTACTTGGGTTAAATCATTCAATCCTGTTTGTTCAACTACCATCTTTATGCTGGTGACTCCCAAATCTGTGTTTCAAAATGTGTCTGCGAGTGTAAGACCAATCCTTAAAAATATTTTCACTAGACATACAATAATGATAGCTAATAATGCCAGGAATGTTTTCACTGGACACACAATAATGATAGCTAACAATGACAGGAAGCACTGATGCTATGCCAGGTGTGATTCTACCACCCTCATGGGTATTAGTTCACCTGCACATGGTTACGTCGCTGTAAGATAGGCACTGTTTTTACCCCCATTTTATGTTGGAGGCAACTGAGACACAGAGGTTATTCAACTTGCCCAGTGTGACACAGTGGGGACATAGGGAGAGCTAGCAAAACCCATCAGCATGACCCTCAGGAATCTCAAATTCAACATGTTGCAAGTTGAACTGAATGTTCTCATCTCTACGCCTCTCCTTATGCACCAAACATGCTCCTCCATCCATCTGAGGCCAGACATCCATAAGTCACCAATGATTACTTCCTTTTCCCTATGTAACATATCAAACCTTCCTTGTCCCTTCACCTTTCTCACTTGCCACTCACTCTACCTTCACTAGCAGCCATGTCACCCTTACATTACTTTATTCCATTACTACACACATTACTGCTGACATGGCTTAACATGCCTACCGTCCATTTCTGGCTGCTCTCCTCTTGCCTCTGGTGTACGTCCCTTCTCGTCCATTCTCTAAACAGATGGCAGATTGCTCTTTAAAAATCTCCTATCGTTCCATTAAACTCCTGCGATGGCTCACTATTTGACTTCAGAATAAAGACAGATGCCACACTACTGCACAGCAAGTTCATCAGGGGCAGACCTCATCTACCCTGCAGCCACACCTCTCCAATCTGCACACAGCCACACTGGACCCTGCTTCCTGGGCTGCGGCCTATCTCCTCTCTGAACTCACGCGCTGGCCCTGCGGGGACACACCTGCCTCCCTCCACTCAGCTGCCCACCGCCAGCCTCTGCTTGTCTGGCTACTTCCTGCTCCTCTCTTAAGGCTCCTGTAGCCTCCCCTGGTATTCTCTGCACTCAACTTTTTGGCTTGCTTCCCGTTTTGTGGGCTCTGGCCACACCTGAAGACCCCCACCAGAGCAGTATTATCACACCATCATTTGATCACCTGGACATGTGTCTGTATTTTCCATTCAGTTATAATGTCTAGAAGTACAAGTTTATTTTTATATCCCTAGGATAAAACAAACATGTGCTCAATAAATGCTTACAGAGGAAGGACTAAAAATTGCTGTCTGAATCAATGACCAGTATCCTTACTACTCAGAGAGGTGGTGCAACACCCCATGGGCAGGCCTGGCTTTGCATAGCATGCAGGACTGTGACAGGGGCTGTGCAAGCTAAAACCCAGCAAGACCATCTAATAATCAATGGGAAAATTACATTTGTTCTGTGATATCCAAAAATGTTTGTTGAAACACTAAAAACACACTTATTGTTGGTTATGAATGAATAACAAAATTTTTTAAAGTACAACTAATATTTAATATACAATTTAAAACAACAGAGATTCAACTTCCTCCTTGTTTAGTCTTGGGAGGGTGTATGTGTCTGGGAATTCATCCATTTCTTCTAGATTTTCTAGTTCATTTGCGTAGAGGTGTTTATAGTATTCTCTGATGATGGTTTGTATTTCTGTGGGATCGGTTGTGATATCCCCTTTATCATTTTTTATTGCATCTATTTGATTCTTCTCTCTTCTTTATTAGTCTTGCTAGCGGTTTATCAATTTTGTTGATCTTTTCAAAAAACAAGCTCCTGGATTCACTGATTTTTTGAAGTGTTTTTTTTTTTGTGTCTCTATCTCCTTCAGTTCTGCTCTTAGTTATTTCTTGCCTTCTGCTACCTTCTGAATGTGTTTGCTGTTGCTTCTCTAGTTCTTTTAACTGTGATGTTAGGGTGTCAATTTTAGATCTTTCCTGCTTTCTCTTGTGGGCATTTAGTGCTATAAATTTCCCTCTACACATTGCTTTAAATGTGTCCCAGAGATTCTGGTATGTTGTGTCTTTGTTCTTGTTGGTTTCAAATAACATCTTTTTTTCTGCCTTCATTTTGTTATGTAACCAGTAGTCATTCAGGAGCAGGCTGTTCAGTTTTCATGTAGTTGAGCGGTTTTGAGTGAGTTTCCATCAATGACAGACTGGATTAAGAAAATGTGGCACATATACACCAGGGAATACTATGCAGCCATAAAAAAGGATGAGTTCATGTCCTTCGTAGGGACATGGATGAAGCTGGAAACCATCATTCTCAGCAAACTATTGCAAGGACAAAAAACCAAACACCGTATGTTCTCACTCACAGGTGGGAATTGAAGAATGAAGACACTTGGATGCAGGAAGGGGAACATCACACATCGGGGCCTGTCATGGGGTGGGGGGACGGGGGAGAGATAGCATTAGGAGATATACCTAATGTAAATGTCGAGTTAATGGGTGCAGCACACCAACATGGCACATGTCTACATATGTAACAAACCTGCATGTTGTGCACGTGTACCCTAGAACTTAAAGTATAATAAAAAAAAAGAATCTCCACACCACAAAAAAAATAAAACATCAGAAACATTTAAAATTAAAGTGTTATATTTCTTTAGAGAAAAATTTATCAAGAGTGTTTGCCTTCTATTTTGTTGTAAAATTTACAGTATGAATCAAGCCTCTTTTCTGTGCTCTGACAGAGTATCCTGCTCCTTTCTAAGTGTGAATCAACTTCTGATATTTTTTCCTTTGCACTGTCCACGTCACGAAACATCTCTGAGGTCCTCTGAGCATTGCTTCCTTTGGGACATCTCATGCTTTTCTTCACATTTTCTCACCTTTGTTGGTAAGTTCCCCTCCACCGAGTTACTCCTGAGTCTCAAACAGCAGCAGGACCAACATCCCCACAGCCAGCTATTCCTTCCGTCACTCTCCATTTGTTGGGCTTGCGTTTCACTTCCAGTGTTAAGAGCTTTCTGGTTTTTGACGCACTTTCATCTTTATCAACCAATCCCTTCCCGATCATCCATTTTTGTACAATGTCAGGAGGGTTTGTCACTGGGAGATAAGGAGGCAGCACAACTGCACACTTTGCTGTCTGCTGAGAACTGGTAACAGACGTACAGTGGCTATCGCTGGTGGCCTTTTTTTTTTTTTTTTTTTTTTTTTGAGAAGGAGTCTCGCTCTTTCATCCAGGCTGGAGTGCAGTGGGGCGATCTCGGCTCACTGCAGGCCCCGCCCCCCAGGGTTCACACCATTCTCCTGCCTCAGCCTCCCGCATAGTTGGGACTACAGGCGCCCGCCACCTCGCCCGGCTAATTTTTTTGTATTTTTAGTAGAGACGGGGTTTCACACTGTTAGCCAGGATGGTCTCGATCTCCTGACCTCGTGATCCGCCCGCCTCGGCCTCCCAAAGTGCTGGGATTACAGGCGTGAGCCACCGCGCCCAGCCACACTGGTGGCCTTGAAGGAGGCAGTATGGCTGATCATCTAGAGCACCTGTCATTTACACAGCGACCTGTGAATTAAAGAGCTGGAGGGGAACTGTTCTTTATGCAGCTATGGTGACTGCCCTGTGGGAACTGCAGTTCTGCATGGTGTTGCTGGGGGATGGCTGTTATGAACTGAACCGTGATGACTGAAACCTGTGCCTATCAAAACCACATACACAGCACGGCCTGCAGTTCAGAGCACAAGACTGGAGCCAGATTTCTGGATATAAACTGCAGCTCTGCTACTTACTATTTATATAACCTTACGTGGCTCAATTAATCTTCTGGGCTTTAGTTTTTTCATCGATACAGTGAAGATAATAGCACAAACCTCAAAGGGTTGTTGTGAGGACTAAATATACCTAGACAGTTTCGAGCAACACCTGCCCTGCAGTAGGCTCCACAAGTGTGAGCCAGGACTGCCACAGCTACTACTACAAATACTTACACAGCATGTCTACACCTGCACTGTCTAACACAGTAACTACCAGCCACACGGGACTATTTCAATTTAAAGCTGAACTAATTAAAATTAAATAAAAATTTAAAATTCAGTTCCTCAGTTGTACTAGTCACACTGTTCTATATACTTGAGACAGGTAAGAACACAGAGTTGAATATGTAAATTTGATGTAAATAAACTAATAGTCATCGCTGGCTTGAAATCAAGAAAAAGTTATTAAGTTCAAACACAAACATGAGAAACACACATCATGAAAACAAAAAACAATTTTTTTTTAACAATTTCAAAAGAAAGTGTCAAAACTGATAAACTCTGAATAAATGATCTAAGTTTCTTGCAGCCAACAGTATCCTTTAGAAACTCAGCTTAAAAGTCAGAAAGATTGCCCAATTAAAAAAAATCTTTTAAAAAAACTAAAGAAATATCCATATACATTAGTATATAATTATACATAAGGTAAAAAGCATTAGTAATAATCTAAGTGAACTAAATTACGCTCATACTCATTTATTCTTTCCTTCCTTTCTACAATAAAATAAATTCAATTTTCAACAGAACTGACTGAATTTTTGTGACTTTAGTTCTGCGTTTTCACCAGTTCTGCAGTACTGAAGTCCCAGATAACTACGAATCCGCCTGGGCAGGACTCTCTTGGGGCCAGAGCTGCATCCCCTCCGGCTTTGTTCCCAGGCTGGCTTAGCATGGGACTTGACACAACCAGAGTTAAATAAACGTTTGTCAAGTTGACCTGAATTAGGAAAAACATATCCTAAGACAGCAAATATCAACATCATGTTGTTAAAAAATGTTTCTGGAAAAGGGGGAATTGTTATAAAGAAATATATTTTAGGGAAATTTTAATAGCAAAAAGTCCTGATGAATGGTCTCATAAAGAAGTGACCATTTATATTAAGTTGAACTTTATCCAAAAAGAGCAAACTTCAATAGAAAGTTAATACGACACTTTTCTGGAAAAAAAATTTATGGTTATAAAGGAATATATGGAAAAAGGCAATTTTTAATATCCCAAGTCCCAAGGGACGATTTCTCAAACTACTCCTTTAAAGAAAAAAAAAAAAAAATCACATTACCACATTATGCTAAGCCTAACACATGAAACAGACCCTAGAATTTCCCAAACTGGACAAGGATCTCCTTCTCTGAGACCATGATATACTATGTCAACTGTTCCCATAAGCCATCTTTCTAAAATTACTGAAGTAAACGTGTTTTTTATACAGATACCATAGTTTGATAACTTCCCAGGGCAAATAACACCCTTGAGTAGAAAATATCCTTCCAAGATCTTAAACTCTCTGACTATGCTAATAGAGAAACAGCTTCAGTAAGTGTTTGAGTTGAATTCAGAATATCTTCATTTTAACAAAATTGGTGACTTGGTTCTCAAAGACAAAAACAAGGGAAAATCTCAAGGCAATTAAGTAATAATAATCAGACGAAAAAAAATTAAGTGCTGTTAAATTCCTAAATTTAGAATGAAATCCAAGTACTCAAATGCTACTACCAAGAGAACACTTCTTTCTAGAAAATGCTTTCTTTTAGGGATCACTCAGGTTTGTGAAAAGATATTCACATACAGGCTCAGAACGTTCCACCCATGGGACGAACTTAAGCTGTAAGTGCAAAACTAGCTTCACATCACAGCCTTACACTCATAGAATCTTTAAAGATCTGGTGTGAGGTTTCTTCATTTTTCCAATTATTCTTAACTCTACTTCATGATGAAATCGTATGTTATATTTAAAAATAAGGAGATCCCCATGGGCATTCCTATCAAATGTAAACTATAGGTGGGAAAAGATTTATTTTTAAGCCACTAATATCATAGTAAGGATTAATTCATCTGATCACTTTCTTCTAAATCAACAGGATAAGTGGCTGGGACCTAGGACGTCAGAAAAAGGACAGAAAAGGGAGGTGGACAGAACTCAAAACTTTGCACATAGCCATTTTCCCCGGGCCTATAATTTTTACAAAATATCTCAGATTTAGACACCTTCTTAAATAGCCAGCTGCCTTAAATTCTTTTTTGGAAAAAGGCAAGTTATACACAAATAAATGACCCCTAAGAATCTGTTACTCTTGTGGCTGAGGTTATTTGCATTAACGCTGGGAGACACCTGATGACGGCTCCTCCAGGTTGCTGGTCAGTGACAATCCTGGCTACTGCTTCAGTGCTTTCCTAGCTTTGAAGATGCTGTTTATATGCTGGTTGGTTTTATGGTAGGAAACTTTATTTCTTAAGAAGTATACTGGATTGTTTTCAAATTATGATTTCTCATAAATAAAACGCAAGCAGAAACAGAACATTCATTTTCAATGTTTCTATTCTCCTTCGTGCTCATTAAATCATTACTATTTAGAAATAAATACTAAAATGCAACTTACTGCCTTGTCCCGCGATATCAGGTCCAAGAACTAATTTTAAAGCATGTTGTAAAGTCCATAAATAGTTCTGGGTAGTAGGACAAAACTTACTGTTCAGAACATTCTCCAGTTTCTGCGTCATGGATCCTTCTACTTTTTCCGTTCCATCTGCTTCTAGTTTTTGATGGATGGCTAGAAAAAAAAAATCTAGTTAAAATGTAGGCCATTTTAATGGGTGGAGATACATTAAATCAAAATGATATTTTTAAACAGCTTTTTAAAATGGTCATATTATTTTCACTGCTGAAAAGGAGCAAAAACATGCTACCCTGTACAAGGTACCCAGCAGACACCAGTCTAAGTTATTCACAGTTTAACACTATTAAAATAGTACCTAACACACATAATCATCTGTTTTCAAGAACAAGTGGTAAAAACAGTTGAATTGAAAAAGAAAAGGGAGACCTGAAGCATCCTGGGTCTCATTACACAGGTTGAGTGTCTCCAATCCGAAAATCCAAAATGCTCCAAAATCAGAAACTTGAAGCACTCACATGACATTCAAAGGAAACGTTCATTGCAGCACTTCGCATTTCAGATGTTCAGATTTGGGATGTTCAACCAGTAACTAGGTAATGCAAATACTTAAAAATCTAAAAAAATCTGAAATCTGAAACACTGCTGGGTCCCAAGCATTTCAGATAATTGGTCAGAAAATTCTGAGTAAATTCGGTACTCAAATGCACTACGAATAGACACTCAATACCTGCTAATATCTACCTCTCTGCTCCTTTTAATTAGTTTCTAATTATGATCTTATTATTTTTCATCTTTTTTTCTTTCTGTAAGCCACCTCAAATTTTCTTTGAAATTCTAAAATAAACAGACTGCTCCTCTATCAAAGAAACACATTCAGAGAAAGAGAGTATATTTGGGGAAGAACCCAGCTACTGTAGTTGAATTGTCTTGGTTGACTCGGAGTGAGGAGAAAGTAATTTCTGTAATGTTTCAAAATTTGAATTGTGTGGTAACAGTGACATAAAATGTTTCTACATACCAGAGCTGAAATTGGGGTTCAACTTACTAAGTGAAACGGAAAGGAACTTCCTTCCCTCTCTGTAAGGAAAGGAGACGGACCATGCCTAAGCATTAGAAAGCTGAACTGAAAAAACTTCCATGCTGTATGTGTGTGGATCTGCTCTCCCTCTCGGTTTAAATGCTGCTGTGATGTTCTGACAGTCCTGGCTGAGAAGGACACCTGGCACCCACTGCAGCTGCACCGAGCGGGCACCCACTGCGGCTGCACCGAGCCGGCACCCACTGCGGCTGCACCGAGCCGGCACCCACTGCGGCTGCACCGAGCGGGCACCCACTGCGGCTGCACCGAGCGGGCACCCACTGCGGCTTCACAGAGCCGAGCGGGCACCCACTGCGGCTTCACAGAGCCGAGCGGGCACCCACTGCAGCTGCACCGAGCGGGCACCCACTGCAGCTTCACAGAGCGGGCACCCACTGTGGCTGCACCGAGCGGGCACCCACTATGGCTGCACCGAGCGGGCACCCACTGCGGCTTCACAGAGCCGAGCGGGCACCCACTGCAGCTGCACCGAGCGGGCACCCACTGCAGCTGCACTCAGCGGGCACCCACTGCAGCTTCACAGAGCGGGCACCCACTGCAGCTGCACCGAGCGGGCACCCACTGCAGCTTCACAGAGCGGGCACCCACTGCAGCTGCACTGAGCGGGCACCCACTGCAGCTTCACCAAGCAGGCACTGCGCTGAGATGTCACACCCCACAGTAGCCCTGCTCCACAGGTTGCTTTCTAAGTCAAAATTAGCATTAAAAGAAATCATGTAGCCACATTTTCTGATGCTGACAAAACCCATCACTGATGAGCAGGTCAAGATGAGGTGACCCTGGTCCCCCGGCTCAGTTTACAGCCCTTTTTGCTGACAGACTAACTTCCTCCACCCATCTCCACCACAGCTGAGCCACTGTCAAGCTGTCAGCCAAGCATGAGGACTGAGAGACACCGGGATCTGATAAGGGCAATCCTATTTTCCAGAAAATTAAACCAAATAACCCAAATGTCTGGTTCACTTGACCTTTTATTTTCTCTGAAAACATTTTTAAGTAGAATAACTCAATAAGCAACTTGGTACATGATCATAGGTTTGTTATTGTTTCTAATCTATTAAAACTTAAATATGTGAAGCAGTTGAACATTAGAAGTTTGTATTTGAGAAACAAAAGAAAGTATGTATAACAGTACTTCTCAAAGAAAAATCAAGGTTATAGAAAGACTGCCTGTTAGTTCACTACAATTATTTGATCATTTTAACACTCAAATAAAATGTAGATGTCAGATTTGCAATTACAATAAGAAATTCATAACATCCATCCATGCATTTATATAAATGCCATTGTTAAACGAGGCACCAAGGAATAATGTCTGTGTAGGGTAGTATCTAAAGGATCCAGTATTGGGCACAGGAGCATGTACATGCTCTAACCAATCTATGTTAATGCTAGCCTGTGTGAGACGGGAATATTCAAGCCAGATCACAGATGGGCACAATACTTTAGGCTTTGGGGGCCACATACGGCCTCTATCACATATTCTTCTTTTTTTGTTTTTAGCATGGGAAAACACAGCCGTGCTTAGCTCCCGGCCTGTACAAAGGCTGTGGCCTAATTTGGCTCACATGCTGACCTCTGAGTAGGATTATATGTACTAAAGTAGGAGAAAAGGAAGGGTTAGTGTGAGATGCATTAATATTCTAAATTGATAAAGAGACCTTCAAACATTTAGTTTCTATTTCTTATTTTACCAAACTTTTATTAGAGTAGACAAATCATATATAAATTATATTTAAACTGGTTAAGTAATCTGTGGTTCCTTTTCTTCCCAAATTATCCTAAAGAAAATCAACAAATAATAAAATAATTGCAACTATTACACAGAAGACTAACAGGAATGATTCTCACTTAGATAACTGAGTCCTAGAAAATGACACCTACCTGAATTATCTTCATACATCAATAGACAGTAACAATAGAATGTGTCAAAAAATCAATTACGGCTCAAGCCACGCAGTTAAGCAGCAGCAATAAAAGGAACAGGGGAAGGAAGACGAATAAGACAAAGAGTGCAGGGAGCAACAAGTATAATTTACTCTGTTTCGGCTTTTTACTCTAGTGTATCATAACGAATATTCATTCATACAGTTTTGACCCACAGTTGTTCTTGAAAGGAGCAAGTGACAGTGCTGGACTTGCTGCTAAAAACAAGAGATTATACAGGTCACTAACTGCACAAGCTCAAGGGGCATTCAGAGAAATCGCTACCAAAACAAAGGAGGCGCCCAGAGGCACCGGGGGACTCAGGAAGGCTTTTCACACTACAGACAGCTCCACGAACCTCACCACCACCCAGGAGCACCAGCGCGAGCAGTATCTGCTAACAACCACAGGTCATGCCCACTTCAACGGAACAGAAGGGAATGACAGAGGGAAGGCCATGGCAAATGAAGTCTGGTGCTACAAACATTTTTGCAGAATACAGAAAAAAACTGTACTAAACATGGCAAGGTTGCTACTGGCAGGTGCTATGCCAGACACACTTCTTGTCAAGTTCTAATTAAAATACCTGTGGGGACACACAGGAAGAAACAAAACTGACAATGGCATAAAAATTTAAGGATGAACAAAAGCTACTAATGGCATACCGGGTTGTGAGGGACTGAAAAAAACCAGACTCGGACTAGGTATGAAATAGTCCACTGGATGGAACTGAAGAATGCAGATGATGTAAAAAAAAAAAAAAAAAAAAAAAAGAAAAACAACAAAAAAAGAGCAGAGAAAGGCTCTGATTTGTACCTGTCCCCTGTGCCCAACTCTGGAACACAAGGATGGCACAGACCAGAAACATCTTTCAATGTTTCTGTAATGATCTTCAGGACTACAGTTCTGTTCCCCCGTTTTTCTTAACCACACAGCTCGTTTCCTTTGATAACCATTTAGAGAACAATTTCCCCACATCCCAGAATGGCAGGAAAACAGAAGGAAACCGGGAGGAGGCATCCACTGCTGGTCAACTCAGAGCAAAGGCTCTCAGAATAGTATTTGGACAGCATCAGGAGATATACCTAATGTTAAATGACGAGTTAATGGGTGCAGCACACCAACATGGCACATGTATACATATGTAACAAACCTGCACGTAGTGCACATGTACCCTAAAACTTCAAGTATAATAAAAAAATAAATAAAATAAAATGATAAAAAATAAAAATCCTGACACATGTAGCAACACAAGACACATGCCAGAAGAAAAATTTCTAAAAGGTTACAAAGAATATTACAAATAATGTATCAAGCAAATGCATATAAAAGGAAGGGTATAAAATGTTAATATTATGTTATTATGCATCAAAGAATTTAATCTTGCCCCCCAAAAGGTCTGGCTTTTGCCCTTAGGTCCTGGGAGGTAATCTCTAAACTCTTGAAATGTTCTGCCTGATAAGAGTGTCTTTGTTTGCCTGTGGACCACGGTCCACACTAGACAATCTAACAATGGAATTTACGGTGGGGACTTAGGGTCACTCAATATCAGCCTGATCTGAGGGAATGAAGATTGAAGTCAGCCTTGACCATGTCCATGTGACGGGGCCCTACTAAAGACTCTGGATCTGGACAACAAGGTGTGGGTAGCTTCCTTGGATGTTACCAGGAAAGTCAGTGATGCCTGCAATTCCACTGGGAGACTCCGGAAGCTCCATGGATGAAAATTTCCTAGACCTGCTCCATAAATCTCTATCCCTGGCTGACTATAACCTGTAATTTCCCTGGAATGAACCATAACTCTGAGTACAACAGCTCTCACTGAGTTCTGTGAGTCCTTCTAGCAAAACACCAAACTGAGGGTAATCTTGGGGACTACTTATAAATATATGCTCATCAAGAGAATCTAAACCATCAAAAGTGACAAAGTAAATACATGCTTTACATATGAAGAAAAGCTGACAGAATCCAAATTAAAGAAGGAGATTTGTCTGTCATGTTTAATATAAATAAGCTATATTTAAATAATATAATTAATCAGGCATTGATACTATATCAAATAGTGAACTCTGAAGAAAACACATCCGTCCGTCCTTTTTAATTTTTGGCATACTTACAAAAACTTAAATATATATTAAGAAACATATTCTCTGTTCACAATACTATAAGAACAGAGACTGAAAACAAAAATTTACTGAAAACTACTAAGGAGGAAAATTAAAATTACACATTTTAAAAACACAAAAAAGATATCTCTGAAGAATCAATGTTAAAAAAATCACACAGAACATACAAATACTAAACAGATAATGAAAGGGCCTATAACATGAATTTTAAATGATTTAAAAATTAGAATGCAATGCTAATAAAACATGAAAATCTTGATAAAATAGAGAATTTCAGGGAAAACAAACCAAAATAAAGCAGAGACAGTAGAGGTTTGAAAAGTATACGTGTGTGTGTGTGTGTGTGTGTGTATGTGTATACACACATATTTATCTATCTGTCTCACCTGTTGGTTCCCAATCCCCCCTTGAAGCTACTGATCCACTGCACTGTCTCTTCAGGAGACCCAGACACTAATGCACTCCTGCCTGGTGTGATGAGATAGGAAGCACAGTACTATCCGTGCCTAAAAGTGTTGAATCTTATCTAATATCCAATGAGATGAGTCCAAGCAATTTAATGGCAAGAAAAATAAGTTAAATGACACCATGAGGAAGTCATCAGTCAAATTCAGAGTGGGGGATATCTTCCAGGACAAATGACCTTGTTTCTTCAACAAATCAACAGCATGAAAAACCAGAAACAGGCTGGGCGTGGAAATTAGCCGGGCGTGGTGGTGTGCACCTGTAATCCCAGCTACTTGGGAGGCTGAGGCAGGAGAATCGCGTGAACCCAGGAGGCAGAGGTTGCAGTACGCTGAGATCGCGCCACTGCACTCCAGCCTGGGCAACAGAGTGAGACTCCATCTCAAAAAAAAAAAAAAAAAAAAAAATAGAAAAACCAGAAACAGGGTAAGAAAGGTGAGGGGATGGTTTTAGTTTAAAACAGGCTTAAAAGATTTAAAAATTAAGTGAAATGCCTGAATTTTATTTGAATCTTGATTTGGATATATCAACTATAAAAAAAAAAGTTGGGGGATAATTTGAGAAATCTGAACTGGGCATGAGATGATATTAAACAATTACTGCTAATTTGGTTAACTATGATAGTATCATCGTGATTACGCACATAAATGTCCTTACCCTTACTTGGAGATTGACACTCAGGTATTTAGGAGGAAATCATGCTGCTTGAGATTTGCTTTAAAATACATCAGCAAAATGCAAACAAACCAACCTCAGAAGCAAGCATAAAAAAGAGTAATAATTGTTAAATCCAGGTGATAGGTATACAGAAGCTGATTATACTTTCATCTCCACTTTTCACGTTTGAAAATTTTCATAATAGAAAAGTAAAAACAGCTTCCCCGAGGAACTTGACATATCGGCTCTGTCAGATTTGAACCATGTAATTCCTAGTCCACGCAGTCCACCGACAGCACACAGAGCAACGCAGAGATCCACACATTATCATGTAACAGTAACACTCAAACCTGACCAAAAAAGCCTTTGACAGAACTATAGATCAATTTCATTTAAGACCACAGTTAGAAAAAGTTATAAAAAGCTATTAGGCTGGAAGCGGTGGCTCTCGCCTGTAATCCAGCACTTTGGGAGGCCAAGGATCACGAGGTCAGGAGATCAAGACCATCCTGTCCAACATGGTGAAACCCCGTCTCTACTAAAATACAAAAAATTAGCCAGGTGTGGTGGTGCACGCCTGTAGTCCCAGCTACTCTGGAGGCTGAGGCAGGGGAATTGCTTGAACCCAGGAGGCAGAGGTTACAGTGAGCCGAGATCGTGCCACTGCACTCAAGCCTGGTGACAGAGCAAGACTCCTCAAAAAAAAAAAGAAAACAAAAGGTGTTAATACTGTAGTAAATTAACATATCACTTAGAGGCGTGCAACAGGTTTTACCTAAAGAATAAAAGGTTTCTAGCACACACTATTCTACATACAATATAAACCCAACTTTGTCATAGGTACTCATATAAGCTAAGAGAAGACAAAAGGAAATACATTAAAATGTTAATGTGATTATATCTACAATAGACGTTCTTGCTAATTATCTGTCTAGTGTTTTCTATAATATGCATTTCCTTTATTTCAAAAAACATAAAAGCTAAATACGTGTGTCTAAAGTTTTCAAATTTACTATTACAATCACTTCCTATATGCCATAAGGTCATTTGTTCATTAGTAGCTGGTCAGCATTATCTTTATTAAACTTTCAGTTGCTAACATATTTCTAGGGTGAATGACTAATAAATGTGACTACATAAATTTAGTGTACCAAATAAAACTTCTTAAGATCTGCTAAGAGTGAAGCCATTTACAGAAGCAAAAAGCATAAAAACAAATATATATGCACATGTAAATATATTTTTTAAAAAGGGTGGAGAGAGAAGTCAAACCTGTCTTGTTGCTAAGATAAATCATTCTAATTACAATCATTTGTGGGAAACATTTGTGCAGCTACTGGGCATATGACTAACCACCTTTACTTGATTTATACTAAACTCTGTTCACACATGCTCAGGTTTTCTTCCTGACATGGTAAGATTAACTATTGGTAATTTAGAGAGAACAGCAATAAGCACAAAGAAAGAATGGCGCACCATCAAGAAACATAGGGCACACATATTGATCAGGAAGAGCACCTACCTTCTCTGTTCCCTCTTAGACACTCACATTTTACCCCTTCAAAAACCTAACTTCTACCTGCAAGGAAGAAGCTGCATCATATACACATTTAATGTGTTGGAGGTCAATTAAGTACATATGGCACAGGAAGAGGGGGGCTTGCTTATTTATTTATTTATTTATTTAGAGACAGAGTCTCGCTCTGTCACCCAGGCTGGGGTGCAGGGGCGCCATCTCGGCTACTGCAACCTCCGCCTCCCACGCTCAAGCAACTCTCCAGCCTCAGCCTCCCAAGGAGCTAGGACTACAGGCACCCACTACGCCTGGGTAATTTTTTGTATTTTTAGTAGAGACGGGGGAGGGGGACTTTTAAAACAATAAAAGAATGTCTATACTTTAGGAATAAAAATAATTTTTAAAATTTACCTTCCTGAATTGAAGAAGATGTGGCCTCAATGTACGGTTAGAGTTATGGATACTTAAGCTACATGGGTACTTAGTTTTAAGTATCTTAGCTATTAAAAAGAATTGAGTTAACTTTATTAATATAGATTACTTTTTACTAAATAGCAATAAACTTTTACTAATTAAAAGCAGTTTTATAAAAAAAAATTCTACCAACATCTTGCATTAAAATGTCTAAAGCTGTGACATCTGTACTCCATACATCGTCCCTCCCACACACAGATGGCACCGTCACAGCTACCTGTGTGCATGTGTGAGGGCCTGTGCTATCAGGGCTGACGAGACCGGTATCCTGTCATCAGCCTTTCCAAAGTGAACACACAATGGGTTGCACTTACAGAATTAGTCACATATGTAAGATATTGGTGGTTGTGCATTGGGATTTAATTTCATATCAGCCCTGGAGTGTGGACATCACAGAGAGTTAAAGTAGTCTCCCATTTCACACATGTAAGATGGGTTAACAAAAGCCTCAGAGATAAATTTTTAAAGTACCAAGTCTTCAAAGAGATGCCAGCCTACTCTGCAACAAATATTTATAGCACATTTTAGATCTCTACTTTGATAAAAACAGACCGAATGTCACACCCTGTAAACACCACGCAGGCAGTGCCGGGTTTCCATGGCGGAAGCTGCCAGCACACGGCTCTGAGGATCGCCTTACCTGAGAGGGCATCCTGTGCTTCAAAGAATGTACTGAGACCGCCTTTCACATAGGCCAGGCTGCCCTCGCTCTTCTTGTTAGCCTGTCTCTTTAGGTTGGTGACTGCCATTTTGAGCTGCTCAAAACTGAAATGAAATAAAGAAACCAAAGTTTGACACTTCTAACATGCAAGAAAGAAAAAAGAATTCCTTCATTGGAAAACACTTAATATGCTAAAACCGATGCTAAGTAGCACACAGATTAATATCATATGAAGCCAGATGAAATAAAAAAGCTTTCAAATTGTTACATAGATCTAAACCTTTTATTTATTACGAATGCCTAAATTACAACAGCTCCAAGACTTTTGGAGCCCTCAATGGTAATTCCAAATACATTAGACCCCTAAGTAGTAAATGTGTAGATGTTTTTATAACCTATATATAATATATACAATTTACCAGATAAAGAGTTTTGAATATCCTGTACTAGATAAGAAGACACAGATCATCCAGTGATAGAGAACATTTCAAAGGTGTAAATGCTTTGTACATTCATTGAAGCATTGTGGAACACTGAGCATAATGTTATACTTATCAATATCCAGGCCTCTGTCCTTAGTAATAAAATTACATAAATCCTGTGGGTCAATTCACAACTTAAATAACTAGGAAGACCACAATATCTTATCTCAATATCTAAAGCAGAGAAAACTAAAGACAGGCCTCTGTATTTCAGAAGTTTTATGCCCATTAGAGCTAAGAAAATCTGGCTATAAAACTTTAAACGTATTATTGATAGACCTACACAAGAAACAGAGCTCAATTCTGACTTATAATAATAGAAATTTTACATCTGTAATGTAAAATCAGAATCATCTTCTACAATGAAAAAACTCATCTTAGACATTTGCTTTAAAAAGCGATCAGGTTAAATTTACCCTATGTATTAAAATGCCAACTTTTCCTCATGTTTTCTAGTAATGCTTTTCACCCTAATAAATGAATGAAACATTTATATTAAGGTATATTTTAACACACTAATTTATCAATAATTTAAGTTTTAGGCAATAAACCATTGATTTATCCAAACATTTTTTTGCTGAATATAATTATTTTAAATCAATCTTGCAAATAAGCTACAAACCTGCTCTTGTACAGAGTAAAATGTAATTAGAAGACAAAAGGGAACCTTCAAATTGGATATATGACCTTGTCTACTTTTTTGCTAATTTTCAGCCAGGTCCTTACATGATGATAAGCCAACTCATCTTCCTTTGCCCTCTGGTCAGAGAAGGCAGTGTGTTCCATGTTTTACACCAGAACTTAAAATTTTTATGTTATTTGAGTAGGGAGAGATCACATTCATACATGTCAGTTTAAGTCCCCAGCTAAGACTCCATAAATTTTTAATAACCTGCACCAATAATGAAATATATTGAACATAAAATGACAGCAGGAAATGAGAGACCTCTAAAGAATCATCCCATTATACAAATAGTGAAACACCCCGAGATGTTCACGGGGCAAACGCAAAGTCAAAGAGCTCGCAGACCTAAAACGACATTAACTGTATGCAGAGCCAGACCTAAAACCCGAGTTACCGTGTAATTCCATCTTTAGCATCTGAGTGAAACCCTTCACAGCTGACAGTCCCATATCCACTAACCTGGTGTTCGAGTGATTCTCTATAAGATACCAGGCAGCTGAAAAATTCTCACTCGTAAAATCAGCACTCATTCCATGGAACAGCATTTCTAAGTCCTTCTGGGAAAATTTACTTCTGAGGGGAAAAAGGGTTTAAAATATATTTCAATGGTTATCATGACAAAAATGGAACAGGTATCACTAAGTATCCAGTATAACACATATGAATACAAACCATTACAATAATACATATTAATCACACATTATCCAGAACATGTTTGTATATATGTACAAAATATATTTCCCACATCATGGCTGATTTTTCTATCAGGTAAACTTTGATTTTTTATAGAAAAGATAGGAAACTAGTTGAAATACAGAAATTACATCAATAAAAGAATATAAGGTTTAAAGAGGATTAAGACATCAGGCTGAGTTGACGGTTTTATTAAACCTATCAAAATATGACATCAATCCCCATTCAATGTACAAAAATCAAAATTTGAATACACTGAAATTCTAAAATATTAAATCACTTTGTTAAAATGATTTTTGTTAAAACCTATATGAAAGTTGTTTTAAGACATACTGTCTAAAAAATCATCAAAGTACTAATAAAACCACATCTAATCACAAAGCACTCACATTTGCGTCCATGTCTAGAATGACTTTAAGAAAAGCTTGTGATAACAACAGGGTATATACATAATCTGCTGCTCCTCATCTTGCCTACTGACTTCTGGATCAATTCATTTATATATTCGTTGGAATACTAATCAAGTATCGACTACAGGTCAGGTTCCATGCTGGGATGCCAGATGTGCCCACCGAGGCTCACAACCTGGCAGCCTTTGGGGGCCCCCACTGCCCCATTTGCAGGATGAAACCCAAGCAGGTCTACGAACTGAATGTGCTTGTCTCTCAGGGCTCATTTCTGCCACTCTAGGCCTGAAACCTGACGCTTCGGCAGCCTCAAAGGGACAACACTGTCCCACATGTTGGTCTCCACCATCTTGGTGTTTACTTTGTTCGTCTGATTTGCCGTCCCCTCTAAGATGTGTCCCCTACCCCAAAACACTGGACAAGCCCAACTCATAAGGTGTAAACCAGACACAGATCATTTGATAGGGTAGTATCTCTTTAACACTTACGCAGTGGGGAAAACACTCCTACCCCAAAAGAATTTTAATGTGGGTAGGTCCAGTGACTTTGGTACTCCCTGGGAGAGTCTTGCTGTCTCCTCATTACAAACACAGCCTCAATTCAGAAATGAGGCAGCTGAGTCCATGATCCACACTCCAACTTCACCCAAAGGTTACATTTTTTTCTTCCCTCTTTCCAGCCAAGGTCAATAGCTAATAGGCTGCTTGCTCGTTTGGGGGAAAAATGGCAGCTCTGTCGTAGAGGTTAAGGGTGGGATGGATAGAGAGACAAGAATGGAATGTCCTTCGGGGCCTGTGCCTGGTACTGCCACAGGGGGCCTGTGCTCTCTGCCTGCCAGGTATTCGAACCGACTTGAGTCTTGTGGGCATTTTCACGGGTTCCCTAAAGGGCTCTGGAGGACGCCTCCAGCCATGACTCATGGATGCATCTGCTTCCTACTGCCACTCCTCAGCCTCCAAGGGTCTCTCAGTCTTGCTGCAGACACTCCCTGCCAGAGCCCCTCCACGTTCAGGTGACCAGTGCCCGTAGGCACAACTTCCAATGGCCTGGAGCCCGCTCTCTCTAGCAAGTTGCTTGCTCACCTGGACATGGAGAACACCCCTAAAATGCAGCCACCTCTACTGTCCATGCAGGCTCTGTGTCTCACAGCTGCAGGGAACACTGTCACCTGGGGGTCCCATTCACCAGGCCTCAGTGAAGACGGTCACATGCTCCGCGTCCTCCCACTTCATGGCCTAGCCCAGCTCTCCCCACAGATACCTCTGCACAAACCCTCCTTGCCTCTCTACACATCCTCTCCCTCTGTGGTCCCTAGAAGAACAGGGAATGTGAGCTGCAAAACCAGATCTCGAGGGGTCCCTCTACCCTGCACAGCGAGACGCCACCCACTCTGAAGTCTAATGCCTACTGCGCGAGCATCTCTGCCAGGACAGGGCATCCCATTCACATTCTGTAACACTGCCCTTCTTCACTATGTTCCTTTTTTGACTGGGTGGGGGATGCCTTGCTTAGAATTATGATAACAGAAAAGAAGACAGATGAGATTTTAGGAGGTGGCACCACTTCCACTTAGACTGAGTTGATCTTGCATCTTTTCTCACTAGCTTCACAAGTTACAAGATTTATAGTCTGAATCCTCCTGATACATGCGTGTGGCATTCATTACTTGCTGGTCGTTTTCACCGGTCAGCAGTCTCTGGGAGGGAGGTGGAGAACTCTGAGTTTTTAGAAGTTTATTTTGGTTTGGATTCTTCATGCTGGTTCTCATACTTTACTTAGTAAGAAAATCCTTTCACCTTTGGAAGTTTTTCTCACTTTATTTATTTGCACCCCATGCCTCCAAGTTAGAGCTTTGGGGGAATATAGTGACTGACTGGAGGCTTAGGCTAAGCTGTGACATGCTGAACCCCGGCTAAGTGACCCAGAAGTGCCTCCTTCTGCAGTCCTGCTCTAACCGGCAGGCAGCATCTGCCTGGAGTACTGTGTGAGGGATCACGGGCTTTGTCTCAACTCGGCTAGAAAGAACGCCATGACCAATCAGTAAGGCGTGTCATCGCGGGCAGAAGTCATGGTGGCTGCAGACCACGTTTTTGTTGACCTTCCTTCTAGACACGGCCATTCAGTGTGGTGTCTCACACTTCACTTGGTCAGAGAGTTAAATGCTCTGAACAGAATCAAAATGCGCTACTGACATCAACTAAATTCCTGCTAACAACAGTCTTTACACATTATTTAAGTACAAGAAATCCTCATCTAGCAGGGATCAAGTCCAAGTAACATAAGGACACAGCTGAGAAAAAAGAAACGAAAGAAGGTTGAGAAGTCAAACAGCTTCTGTGCCCCGCCCCCCCGCCCACGGAGCTGCACTGTGCCCCTCCCCCACGCCCACGGAGCTGCGCTGTGCCCCTCCCCCACGCCACGGAGCTGCGCTGTGCCCCTCCCCCACGCCCACGGGGCTGCACTGTGCCCCTCCCCCACGCCCACGGAGCTGCGCTGTGCCCCTCCCCCACGCCCACGGAGCTGCACTGTGCCCCTCCCCCACGCCCACGGAGCTGCACTGTGCCTCGGTGTTTCTCTGCCCATAATCAAACAGGGAATCAACGGAGGTTGCTAGTGTTAAAGAGGTGACAATGTGAAGAAAGGATCTGTGACACAATGGTAGCAAGTAACCCAAGAAAGTATAAAATGCAGACACAAAACTCAAAAATACAGCAGCTGCATGCCCTGCAGAAACAGTTAAGAACACACAGTCCCCATGGGTCTGGCAGCTAAATCATACTCCACGTGTTTAGCCGAAATAAGAAATGTTTTAAAAAATAGAATGTACACAGCACATACAGAAAAGGGTTCCGTCCTAAACAGTTACAACGCTTAAATTGGTGGTACTGATGGTACTGAACAATGTAAACCAGCAGCTCAGAGCTTTCCATTCTGTACTCCATTTTTAAAATTCCCCTGATACTTAAACTCTGGTAACATCTCACTTACAATGCATTACTAAATTGTTATTTTTACAAGTCTAAACTGCTCTCAGTTATATCATAATATAAAGGCCTGGTGTCTAGTGGAGGCTCCAGGAGAGGACTGTTAAGATTCTAAGAAACTCTCCTACCCCCAGGAGTCCCTCCCTCACCCTCAGAAGGAGCGGGGATGGGACTAGCCAGTCCCTCTCAGTGAGGCCCCTGGCCAGAAAGCAGTGGGTCTGGCGAGGTCCCCACCGGCCCTGCACTCCCAGCTCTTCAGCCATGAACATCCCGTGCACCACAGGCCGCTGGGAGGACACGGGTGGCAGAGCCTGAGACGGCTTCTGCATTGGAGTGAGCAGGGAGGCCCAAGCTCCCACCCACCCGCCAGCACCCCTCCCCACATGCGTCGTTCCTTCAGGCCCCTAAAGTGGGCCAGGTACAATTTGAAAAGCACTACATCTCTTGGTCAAAATATCACCTCCCCTAAGACGGAGCTGATTATTCTGAGCGTTCTTACCGAAGACATGAAAACTCTTTGGCTGATCTTAATTGCAAGCATGTATTGAGACTTACAGCAGAAATCAGCCTTACAAGATCAAGACAGACATTATTTTCAAGATGGTGAAATGCTAACACAGATGTCAAATAATCTTCCCCAAATCACACAATTAAGGCCAGGACTAGCCTTGCCCAGACACACAGCGCCTGTTTGTAGTGGACACTGTTGGCTATGACCTACCAATCACCCTGGACCCTCTCTGCTGGAACACAGCCCACCACCTGCCCCTTAACTGGGGAGAGATCAACCACCACAAGCCAACCGCGCTTGTCATATTCCCCCTGCTCTTGATTGGGTAATCTTGTTTTTGAACAGTGACGTCGGAGGGAAGGTCTGTTGGAGCACATCTGGGAAACGTCTCCATACTTTCAAGAAGGGAGACCAAGAAGAGACAGCATCTTTCTGCCTGAGAACATCATTATGTCCAGTTTCAACCACAATTGCTAAGGAAACAGAACAGCCAGCAAACTCAGGCTCCTCACATCTTGGTGACATGACTGACTCCACCAACCTTTAGAATCTGCCATCAATGAATACTGTATATTATGAAAAAGTAGATTTTATTTCTGTTTAAATCAAATGATTCATTTTCTCTTAATTGCAGGCGAAGGCATCCTGATTCCATATTCTATTGCAAAATATATGCCTAAGTATGCTGATCTTTTATGCAAACACCTCAAAAATGTGAAATAGATGACTTGGAAAAAACAAAAAATGAATACCAAGGCCAGAGTCCATGAAGCTCCATGGGTAACACAGCTGCAAAAGTACAGGTGGCTCATCTCAGTATTCCCAACGGGAGGCAGCAGTAATAAGCAGTGGCTAAGAGCACAGGCTCTGGGTTCAATCTCGACGTTTGCTCAACCCGCCTGTATAATCTCGAGAAGTTATTCCATTATGAACGGATCACAATACCTTCCTCTCAGGAATGTTTTGAAGATCAGAGTAGATAATGCTTATGGAAGCCATAGCAGTTTCTGACACATGATAAATGCTCAAAAATGTTATTTGCTATTATTTTTATTATTTATACTTATTTATATCTTACAGACTAGCTTCCTAAGTATTATTTGATTCTCATGACAATAACTGAGTTAAATATTTCCATATTCCAGATGAGAAAATGGCCTCTGAGAGGTTACATGTAAACAGTCGAGATTTGAACCTGGTACTTCCATTGTCAAACACAGAACCAGAGGGTCTTAGGTAGGAAATACAACCATAACTACAAATCCGTAAAGATGACAATGCAGGAGAGTGTGAAAGGGGAGCTGCTTTCAAATGAAGAGAATTGCTAACGCCCTCAATAACAGTATTCCTATAGGAAAGGAAGAGGTAGTATATCAACACAGCTAATGAAGCACAGAGTAAAAACTCATATGTTTGTTCGGAATAACTGGATTTCGAACTCTAAATTTCCAAGTGAAGTGCTGGCTCAAACACATCAGAAAAAGCAAAATACGCTCTGAGTAATTCAAACCAAGCCTGCATCTTAAATCCACTAGCACAGAGTTAGAGACTGAAAGTGAAGGAGACCCTACTGTGTAAACTCACAAAATGTTTTCATTGAGGAATCGAAACACACAGTTTCAGTCACTGACAATTCCTGCCACCCTGAACAGATATGTTTTCCATTAGATGGCAGTGTAAGGTCAGATTTAAACCTTCTAAAAACCAGCTAGCCCGAAGCCAGAAGACCCAGGCCTGTGGACTGAGGGAGGAGACACAGACAGGCACGTTCTTCACAACTTGGCACTCGCTTTCCAGTATAAGGACTCTCTGCAGCAATGACCCATGCAGTATGCAAATCAATGGGACTCCTTCTGAGACTGCCCCAGACACCCCACGCGCAGTGAGGCCTGGCTGCAGTTGTGTTATTCTGCGTTTGCCTCAAAGAGAACACACTTTCTTGATTTGGCGGATGGAAGATGGAGGGGGGAGGCCGACAGTGAAAGCATTGCTAGTTCTTTGTGCGCATGCTACACATCTCTTGTAGCTTTAAATTTTTACCAACATTGTTTACACTCTGTTGTATTACATATTATAAGTTTGTTTCCATTCTTTTTTTTTTTGTCTGACCCAGTTTCTGGACTTGAAGGCACTCTCACTGCCCATTTATTTATTTTTACACAAGTTCTAAAGGTAAAGTCACCTAAGGCCCTTTTCTTCTGCACTCATATTAAGAATTAATTTGCTGTCAGTTTTCTTGTTTTAAAATACATTCTTCAAAATTTGGTGGGAAAATTGAAATTGGTCTTTTCTTTCTGTTTGAAAGCCAGGCCGATTAGAAGAAAATCAGGTTTGCATTGCCCATAAAACCCATAGACATAAAACAGATACTCGTGGTGCAACAACTGACTATTCTAGACAGCCATTCCCAGGTAATAATTCACAACAACAGTTGAGATCATATAAAAACAGTACAAAGCTCCTGTTTTCTGCCCCCGCTCCCATATATAGACTGTCTCCTACACATTACCCATAAATACCCTCTCGTTAGGCAATTCAGTATTGATTTCAAGAAACAAAGGCTAGCAAAGGTTTTTACTTAACATGAACCTGTTTTTACCTTCCTTTCTGGTTTGAATAGTTTGTCATCATTACAACTGAAGTCATGCAAAGACCACATATATTTGTGACAATTGCCATCGTAAATCAGAAATATAGACCTTTTACAAGCAAATCCTAGTCTCAATTCAAAGTGTAGTTATTTTTTCTGAGCAATTAGTAAAATTTTTATAAGTATCATGACACCCTGTGTGCAAAAACATCAGTTAAAAATTTAGGAATATGAAGGGTCTTAACAGTCAAAGACAGCCAATAAATGCCAAGTTGTTAAACTTGTAGGCTGAAAGAAAAAAGTATGCATGCTGGGTCCACCGGTAAAATATTTATTAAACTCTGACTCACCCCAAAGAGCCACAAGGCAACCGTACTGTGTTACTCTCACTGGCTTTGCCATCTTCAGCTGAACCGGACACCACACGGCAGGGCCCCTCAGGTTCCCAGTTTGCACACTAGACCATCAGCTGTCGAGAATTTATCACCACAAACTGACTTATCTCCTGAAGGCCGCCTCCGCACTGCAATCTGGTAACTCACTAGAACCACAGGGGAGCATCTGATGACCAGCACTCACAATTCTTCAAACCTTTTTTTTTTTTTTTTTGAGACAGACTCTCACTCTGTCACCCAGGTTGAAGTGCAGTGACCTGATATTGGCTCACTGCAACTTCCACCTCCTGAGTTCAAGCGATTCTCGTGCCTCAGCCTCCCAAGTAGCTGAGATTACAGGTGCCTGCCACCATGCCCGGCTAATTTTTTGTATTTTTAGTAGAGATGGGGTTTCACCATGTTGGCCAGGCTGGTCTCGAACTCCTGACCTCAAGTGATCTGCCCACCTCAGCCTCCCAAAGTGCTGGGATTACAGGCATGAGCCACCACGCCCGGCCTCAAACCTTTTTAAGTATGTTTCCACAAACAAATAATACTAAAACCCTATTATTCCTTCAATACTGATGTTTTCAAAAAGTAGGTGCTCTCTAGGTTTTTAATTATTTTTTTAAAAACCCCAAATGACATTAATAAACAGAACTAAAAGACAGTATGGATCCTGACCTAAGTACAATACCATCCTCTACAAAGACCAAAGCCTTCATCTGAAAAATAGTAAATCAGCAAAATAAAACCCACATCAACATTTTACAATCTGCCTTTCCTTCCTTTTATCTTCCTCTAAAATAAGATTTCTCTAACAGAGGTCAAAGAATTCAATAAGATAAACACAGCTTTCTTGACAGTATCTTAAAAAAAAAAAGGGGGGGGGGACCTGGAAAAGCATTTTTCTGGCCAAAAGCATTTTCTTCTCTTGGTTTCTATACCTATTCTTCCTTTCATCTTTCATTTTCTTGCTTCCTGGAATCTCTACATCTAGCCTCTCTTTCTTTTGAAAGTCTTTTGCCAAACACTTTCAGACGGACAGAAGGATGACTGGATGTCTGTTCACGGCCTACAGGGCCCTCCCCGTGTTCCCTGACGCTACAGGATCTGCGCCTTTCTCTGATCATTGGCTATTCCGAGTCTCTGTTAGAAAGACAGAGCTGGCTTGTGGAGGGCTAATGGCGATGCCAGGGATTCCTGTCCACAGAAGTGCACGTCAGGTGAGGATACCGCTGGCTCCTCCGAGACGTAGTGATGGTCTTGCATCTTTTGGCATTTCTCATTGCGTATGTCTCCCCTCTGGACTTTCCTGTGGGCTGGATTTAACATCTTATTGGTTCTTTCCTTAATTATGAGTTAAATAAAAGCTCTGATATCTATTCATGTTATATTTGTATAAGAATCATGATTTTCCCTTTTTCAAAAATTATCCTTTAATATTTTACTTTATCCCATGGCTGAGCAAATATTTCTGAAACTGAAGTAACCATCTGTACAGTAACAGACAAAATCTGTTAATTGTATTCCCACCGAAGTACTTACTGAATAAATGTACATAATGTTATTTTAAAATTTTAAAACACTTTAGTACCCTGGAATCTTAAGTCATTAAAAAAACTTTTCCTATGTGACAGAACAATGAATAGTATATATCCAAGAAGAGCAAAGAATCCTGTAAGGCTTTTCGATCCGCCATCTGCGGTGGAGCCGCCACCAAAATGCAGATTTTCGTGAAAACCCTTACAGGGAAGACTATCACCCTCGAGGTTGAACCCTCGGATACGACAGAAAATGTGAAGGCCAAGATCCAGGATAAGGAAGGAATTCCTCCTGATCAGCAAAGACTGATCCTTGCTGGCAAGCAGCTGGAAGATGGACGTACTTTGTCTGACCACAATATTCAAAAGGAGTCTATTCTTCATCTTGTGTTGAGACTTCGTGGTGGTGCTAAGAAAAGGAAGAAGAAGTCGTACACCACTCCCAAGAAGAATAAGCACAAGAGAAAGAAGGTTAAGCTGGCTGTCCTGAAATATTACAAGGTGGATGAGAATGGCAACATTAGTCGCCTCCGTCGAGAGTGCCCTTCTGATGAATGTGGTGCTGGGGTGTTTATGGCAAGCCACTTTGACAGACATTATTGTGGCAAATGTTGTCTGACTTACTGCTTCAACAAACCAGAAGACAAGTAACTGTATGAGTTAATAAAAGACATGAACTAAAAAAAAAAAAAAAGAATCCTGTAAGGATGAACACTTGTGAGGCACTTGGTATGCTCCAAGTTGTTTACCTCCTCACTCCCTGATTCCTCACATCAACCCTAAGGAACAGGTACTGCATTGCACACCTGAGGAAACTGAGGCAAAAGGAATCTAAGTAACTTACTCAATGTCATATTGCTAGTAAGTGGCAGAGCCCAAGTTCAAATTGAGAGAGTTTTGTCCCACACAAAACCAAACTACCTCTCAGAGAAGAAAAGGACATTTTAAGAAAGCTAAGTACTTTTAGTGCCATTATTCTTCACTGCAATTACCAATGTTATCAAATAATTAACCTGAAACTTATTAGGAACACTGCTGTTAGAGGCAGTTCAGGCCAAACCACATTGAAGAGTGAGGAGGCAGAGAGAACAGGGGTGGGGGGTATACACCAAAAGGAAAGTTGAAGAAATCATGTTTATGATAGTAAACATCTGAATGAATCCTAACTTTGATAATTTTGTCCAAGTCTCATACAAAATATATTTTGTATATCTCCATATTCCTTTTGCCCACGTATAAAACTGGCTCTTGGTTATGAAGAACAGCTCAGAGGGCCTCCTGCTCCACACTTCCGAGGCAGGTTGGAAAGAGACTGGCTTTCCAGAGCCTTGAAGTGCCCCTAAGGGGCTTACCACCAACTGCAAGTCTATTCATGCTTAAAACTGTGCTCAAATAAATACCCAACTGTTACCATTCTTTTCTAAACCTTCTCAATCTTTAAACTCTTAATTTTGGAGGCACTGGAATCCTTAAACAGCTCTAGAATGACCCATACTGCAAAAATGTTTCAAAGAGGTTACCTACAACAGTCCAAGCTCACCGGAAGCTGCTAAGCCCCAGACTTTTTCAACACGTTACTTTCCCAAGACAAACATGCTGCCTCCCCTCAGCCAGGGCGAACCCCAGCAGGTGAAAATGGAACGTGCTATCTGAATTACTAATGATCGTCAAGAGTAGGCTTGAAGATTACATAGAGAGAGATTACTGGAGAATTTTCCCCATTCCTAGAAAACCCTAAACTAAAACCATGGTTAAATTATTAACAGTGCTAATTTGTCACTTTTCGTAAGAGTTCACAGAGCAATAACTCAGTATACAATTCCATAAGCAGAATCACTATGGCCAGAAGATAAATTAGCCGCGATTAACACATTAGGTGAATTGTTTAAGTAGATAGGCACTAATTATAAAAGTTACTAAAACACCATACTAGGAATTCGGGAAAAAAACTCTAGATTCAGTTAAAAGGCATCTTGAAAGATATCATTTACCTGGCAGAATTCTGATGATTAAAGTTAAATAAGTCTGGATTAAGCAAGAAGGAGTAGACATTATAGACAAAATTAAAGACCAGATTAGACCTGGCTATTCTAAAATACTTCTAGAAAAATCAAGAAAACAGATAGATTATGTATTCTATTTTGACTTCAGGTGCCATCTACCTATTTAAACTTAACCATCTCTAGATAACATACTAAAGACTTTTCTTTTTCACAAAATGCAAAATCAAAAAACTAAAGAGGTAAAAGTAGTTTTAGCCACAAGTTTTAACTAACTGCAAAGTTTACTTGCAGCATAGCTAACCAGGCTTCATAAATAACACCGATCTCCAAATAACTGAGGTGTCTTCAACTGTGCTTCCTGGGATGCTTCTGGAGTTTGAGTCCCTTTCCTGTTAAGTATATAAAACTTTTCAGGAACTGAAAAATAAAGAAGACTGAAAGCAAGATGGTACTCACTTTTCAATCTCAATGCCAAGTGGGTTAGCAGGACGTAAGGACAAGGGCGGAATTCCTTTGTTCCTGTCAGTACGCATATCATAATAATTCATTTCGTCAACCCACACAGCAGACTGATCCAAAATGCCTATAGAAATGAGGAGCATATGCTTAATAAGATGAAGCCTACCCCAGGCACCTTCTCCGTCTGGCCTATTGCCTGACTTCTTAAAGACCTAATACAAAATGCCTGTTGGATAATCTTTAAGAGATTTGAGGACATAACAACTAAATTTAAAAAAAATGACTAGTAGTTTAATTATAAGCACTAAAAAAATTTATAAAAAGGCAAAAATAACACCTCTTGGCTTATGGTTTCATTGTACATTACTCAACAGAGGAGACAAATTAAGCTGCTTAGACAAAGTTTTGCAATAACAAACGTATTTTACAAATAATAAACACTACAATTAAACATTGTTAAATGTCACTGATTAAATCTGTACGAAAAATTCAGAAAGTCAGTAAGATGAAATAATATGACCTATAATATCTGTTTATTCAAGAGAATATTCTGAAATCATGTAAACTCTTGGAAAATGTCTGGGAAATATCCAAGTACAAAACATTTGAGTTAAATGTTAGCTCAGTGGAAAGCTTCTGGTTTATGATAAATGCCGAAAAACCATTATGCATATATGATTTTATATTTAATACTGTGAGTTTCTGCTTCTGGGTTCCATAAGCTACCTAAGGACATTTCACTACAAATGAAAACCAAATGTTTTTTAAATGGTTCTTGAAAGCTCTCAAGAAACATCTTTTATTTTCTTTTCCTCTACAAACACTGGCATGTTTTCATGAATAGTTACGCAAAAATGGTATGCTACTTGCTATTTCTCATTCTTTTTGCTGTTATCAGTGCTGGAAATGTCCTAGATGGTAGAAACAACAGGGTTTTTTTTTCCGTATTAGGCTGAAATCAATTTGGTAAATTCAATAAAATATCTAACGATTAAATCAAACACCTTTCAAGGAACGCATGGCTTGTATAATGGAAATAACCAGATTATTCAGGGAAAACTGACTGGGTGTGGACCCTGTGAACAAGACACAACATAAGCTCTAAAAACAGCATCTTCCTTTATGGGACTGAACTCCTTATCATTCAACCTAGCACAGGGCTTATCAGCTAGGCTTCCAAGGCCCTGGGCTGCAACAGAAAAAGAGCCAAGTGCCAGGCAGCACAAAGTGTGCCTGCCTCCCCAGGTGAAGATCAGAAGGCTTCAGGGAGAAGGCTGTCTGAATACCAGGCAACCTGTAGCTGCAAGGCCCTCTATGAATCCACTCATTCTCTCAGCACTCGTGGTTCTGCCAGCATGCAACAGGGGCTTCTGCTGGAGTCCAGGCAGTCTTGAGTTCAGTTCAAGAAAGTTTAACTGGCCGGGTGCGGTGGCTCACACCTGTAATCCCAGCACTTTGGGAGGCTGAGGTGGGCGAATCACAAGGTCAGGAGTTCGAGACCAGCCTGACCAACATGGTGAAACCCTGTCTCTACTAAAAATACAAAAATTAGCTGGGCGTGGTGGTGCGCACCTGTAATCCCGGCTACTGCAGAGGCTGAGGCACGAGAATTGCGTGAACCTGGGAGGCGGAGGTTGCAGTGAGCCAAGATTGAGATCGCGCCATTGCACTCCAGCATGGGCGACAGAGCAAGACTCTGTCTCAAAACAAAAAGAAAAAAAAAAAGAAACCTTTACTATGTGCTAGGTCCTGGGCTGAGCGTTCCAGAATAATAAAATTACCACTTCTGCCTAAGTTTTCTTTATCTGCTATATAAATAGATCATAAGATATTAGATTTTTATCAAAATGTTTAAGTCCCTCTAGAAAACTGTATAACAGCTTCCTGCTTTAGTTTCAGTTTAGTTTTTGAAGACACTAAATAAAAAGAGTAAACAAAAATAGAAATGTTATATATGTATATATGTACGCATGCATGTAAGTGTACATATATAAAGTCCACTCCGAATTTTCCCTGAAATTCCTTGAATTTTTATTTATAAAAATAATCTAGGAATTTGTGGAGAACAATGCTGCAGAAAGCCTCTATGCTCTAAGATTAAAAAAACAATTTGCAAAATTATTTATTTTCTTTATAAAGAGAAGTACTGGCTGGGTTTAATTATGCCTCTGATATTCCTACATTATACAAATATTTATCAAATGCTGACCATGTGCAAGACATTACAGGACCACAAAGATGAATCTGACATTACTCTTATTCTAAAATGGGAAAGAGACATACACAGAAATAGCTACAAGAAAGATCATCAGAAATTATTAATTTGCTGGGTAAGGGACTATGGCTAAGCAGTTTACATTTATGTTCTAACTCACTCAATCCTATGAGGTAGCCAATATTATTCCACTTTTGCTCATGGATAAACAAGGCATTAAAGTTACGTGCTCAGTCATGGTAAGAGAGTCCAGGTTAGAATTCAAAGAGCATGACTTCTCAGACCAAGTTCCTAACGCTGCTAACATAAGGCAGCAAGTGGTCAGCGCATAAAGAAGGAAAACAAAGTGCTATGTGGTTCAAAGCAGAGTGAATATTACTAACTCAGGGGTTAAAAGCAGCCAAGCTAGGAAATGTATCATCTGGGCCTTGAAGGATGGATAAAATGAAGGAAAAGGGAATATTATTTAGATATATTGTTACTAATTTGGCCAAATTAGGATTTTTCACCTCAAATCCTGTTTAAGAGTTTTAAAGCAATGTCATTATATTCAACATCAAGGAACCAAAACTGGTTTATCAAGTGAACATATTTTAAGAACTGAGAAGAGTATTCTCATACGATCGTCATCCTTAGGCTTCACTGACTGTTACTTCAGCACACTGCCTTCCCGAAAGTAATACAAATATTAACCAACATCCCACTCCTGTCAAAATAAACATAAACTAAATCTAAGTTGAGATATGCAAGTAGGTAAGTTGTACACAAATCTACCCGTTTTACAGCTTAAAAGACAAACTCATTTTTACTTTCTTCTTTAGATTAAACCCACGAAAGACTTTACCTATTTTCTCAGGTTTGAGTAGCTTGAAAGAGACTGTTGAGGTTCCTCTGCCACCTGACTTAGTGGTGACAATAATGTCTCCTTTGTCATTTTTGGCTTGTCCCACTCGACATACTATTTTACTTGCAGACATCCATTCTGCCGTCAGGAGGCAATTATGTCCACAAATTGTCAAGCCTGAAAATAAACACATGTGCATAACAAAATTCAAAGACAAGAACAATAAGACCTCAATCATGTAGATTACATTTTTTAAATCTAGCAACGATTTTCTTGTTCAATAATGACATTACTGAATATACCCAATATTACTTGCAGATACACTGTTATCTCTATTGACTTTTCCTCTTAACTGCTTTTTTCTCTAATATTTAAGACTTCTTTTAAGCTACATTTAAGTTTCTTCAAACATCAGTAGAATTAGAAAATGAACAACCACAATAACTACGTTCCTGGCATTCCAGATTACTTAGATTAGGAGAATCTTAAAATGCTTTCAGAGGTCATAAAAGGGAAACTATTGCTATTATTTGAAGTCTCAATTATTAATGTAGAATTTTAAAGTGTATTAATAAACGTATGTATCATTTTCTAAAAACATTCTATATTCACCCATCTTCCTGAAAAAATCTTCATGTACTTTTTCTAGTGTTCACTTACACATGGTATTACAGAATGAACTAAAGTAGGTTTTTTATTTAAGCGTAACCAAGAGTATGGTAATCTAGTGAAGTGTGCTCAGGCATTACTGGATTACTATCTCACTTTTACATCGGTGTATCAGCTGCTAGCATGGTAGTTCCTCCTGCCCTAGTGCTTTCGTAATGAAACTGTCACTACATTACATTCTGCTCTTACAGTAAACCTACACTCCCAAAAGGTCAACTCATGATGTCACCTCCCTCATTCATACCATGTAAAACAAAATTTAGGTAATAACCGAACAGAGAGGCACTGAAAGAAGCAGTGAGTAAGGCACACACCCCGAGGGGAGTACCAGCATGGCACCACACTGGTCAGCTAGCCTTCCAACTTACTTCCTTTAGATTTCCGTTTCCACAAAACAGAGACCAATGTAATTAATATTTATGGAGAAAAGAAACCAGAATGTATGTGGCACAGACACAGACCCTTGACGTTTTCTTTTTTTTTTGAGACAGGGTCTTGCTCTGTTGCCCAGGCTGGAAGGCAGTGGCGTGATCTTGGCTCAATGCAACCTCCACCTCCCATGCTCAAGCAATTCTCCAGCCTCAGCCTCCCAACGAGCTGGGACTACAGGTGAGCGCCACCATGCCCAGCTAGTTTTTGTTTGTTGTTGTTTTTGTATTTTTTTTAGAGACATGGTTTCATCATGTTGGTCAGGCTGGTCTCGAACTCCTGGCCTCAAGTGATTCACCTGCCTTGGCCTCCCAAAATGCTGGGATTACAGGCGTGAGCCACCATGCCTGGCAGACACTTCACACTTTCTTTTCTCATTATTTAACTTTCTATAACGTTCAGCAGTAAGATTTAGCAATTGCAGTGTTTTCTTTTGGCTTTTTTTCAGATACCAGAAATACATCAACTAATGCCAAATCTGACTTTTAAAATGGAGGCACAAAGTCAAATCATCTCTTGTTCCAACTTAAAGAACTACTTAGTAAGAATGTTAAACCATAAAGGAATAAAAGCAACTACGCTTTAAAGATACATTGCTTGAAATAATGAATTTTAGGGGTTTCTCTAAAATACCTATAATTCACTAATGTCTGCAACTTTGTTTTTCTAATAATGGCATTTAAAGGTTTCCTTGGGACTATGGTTTCTATTGGTATATTTTAATATAATAACACATTTTTAAATATATTCATTATTCAAAATTTTTTTTTCAAAATAGGCATGTCTTTGATATTTTTTCTAATAATTTTTGTTATGAAAAACTTAAATAACTTAAGAGATTGAAAGCCTCTCCAAACTCCACCTCTCAAGAGAAATACTGCTAACATGTCCATGTTCACTTGCTCAAGTGATTTTGTGCATATAAAAACCAGTGTATGTGTTTTTTAAACAACTGTTTTAATTTATAACCTGCTTAATTATCGACAGTAGATATTTTGGTATCACTCCAGGTCAACAGACAACTTAACCTTTTTAAGTATTTTAATATCAGATTTTTGTGATTTTAAATATTAACTCACTTCAGAATGAAGAATAACCCAACAATTAATGTCAGGTAGAAATGTAAAAATACAAATAGTATCCTCATTAAAAGAAAAAAGTCATCCCTAATGAAATTTTCTTGCTAGAGAACTACCTTATGATTAAAACTGAGGAATAAGAGCAAATTTCAGATATAAAGTATTAAAACATGTCCACATGAGCAAACCTGAATATATGCATGGAGGTACACGTTGGCACAAAAGTGCCCCTAGAATAATAGCTTATTCATTGGGTCTCAGCTGCTTTCACGATTCCTCTGATTTAATATCTGTTGTGCATTTTTACTCCAAAAAAAGAATAATCAGCAAATAATTTAAACATAGATTCAAGCAGATCATTTTAAATATTATGAAAAGAAAAAAGATCATAAGACCTATTTCTTGATTTCTTAAGCACATTTTTGCTAAGCTACGCTAAGAAATCTGCTTCATGAAATGTAATAGCACCTTTTAGAAAAAAAAAAGTAACTCATAGAATTCCAAATAAAGTACTTTTTATAGTGCTTTGCTTGGCTAGTGTAGATATCATCTGAGTTAAAAACACTTAAATTATTTAGCAGGTTAAGTTTGCTTTTTTAAAAAATGGTTTCTTGGCAATATATAAGGCAGGCTGAAAGCTGAACTAGCATGGTTTAGAAACGCAATACACAGGCCAGGCAAGGCGGCACACGCCTGTAATACCAGCACTTTGGGAGACCAAGGCGGGCGGATCACGAGGTCAAGAGATTGTGACCATCCTGGCCAATATGGTAAAACCCTGTCTCTACTACAAATACAAAAATTAGCTGGGTGTGGCAGCGTGCGCCCGTAATCCCAGCTACTCGGGAGGCTGAGGCAGGAGAATCACTTGAACCCAGGAGGCGGAGGTTGCAGTGAGCCACGATCACGCCACTGCACTCCAGCGTGGCGACAGAGCGAGACTCCGTCTCAAAACAAAAAACAACAACAACAAAAAGAAAAGTAATACATGCTTAGTCAGGTAAGAATAGCATTGCCCGAAGCTAAAACAAGATTAAAATTTACCTAGACTATTGTCATGTTTGGGAGCTCACAATGACTGCCAGCAGAAATTCTGGACAGAACCCCCACCTGTATGAGTAGATTTCTGTGCATTCGGGGATTTTTCCACTTAGGTAAAGAACGTCTGGAATGAGCTTTATCAAAAACCAAGGAAAGGATTAGGTCACACCACTTTTGCAGGAATACATTGAGGTGATATTTACGAAACAATCCAAAACTACCCAGGTTTTCTCCCAATTGTGACCGTTGTCCACGGTATTCCTTCATGTGGAGAGATGCCGGTCACAGTTAGAGAAAACAGTTATCAAATGAGACATAGCACTAGCAGAAAGAATTGGCTGGGCAGGCAGAACTCAGTCACTGAACGCAGTGCTGAGCTCCTGTCCACTTTTTCTTTTCAAAGAGTTTTCTGGATGGCCAAAAACCAATCTCTCAACCAGCAGTCATAATGCAGGAAAAGCAAGTTCCAACTTGTGACTTCAGAACCTTACTAACAGGTCCGTCATCAGTGCAGAAATGAGTCACGAGAACGTCTGAGTCCAGAAGAAATGTATATGGGAAGCCAGAATATACATTCAGTAGCCCAGAGGGGTCTTTCCCTTCCTCCTTCTGAACGCATCTGTATACCCACCTGAGCAGTTCACAGGCAAGTCATCTTAACTGGCCATAAAATTATATTTAAAACTCTCTACCCTGGCTGTCCCTAATACCTGCGTATATTTTTAAAAATAATGTTTAGGCTCCATTTTCAGAGACTGAAACTTAGTAGGCCAAATGATTTACGTTTAAAGCTCTAGAGAGATTCAGAAAAGCCAGGGCTGAGAAGCACTGGCAGACCTGAGAGCTTCGAGCACAGGCCATCAGTAAAGGCTGCCACATCATGGAAGGGGGAACTACCATGCAAGTCAACATCCAAAAATATTTACACCACACCAGCTGGATGTGTGGTGTCCTAACCGTTCATGAGCTTGAGCTTAATCTCCGCTAGAAAAGATAAAAAATATAAACCGACTCTAAAAACTAAACTTTGGCTTGCTCCAGATAGGATCCACAGATCACAATGAGGACACACGCCTGCCAGGTGGAGTGAAGACAGAGCCAACTGCTGCCTGTGTCACCAGGAGATGGGGCTGAGACTTGCTTTGAAGAGCAATAAGGAACAGATAAGGTGTAATTCACAGAGCCCCTGAGAAGCAGACAAGTCAGACAAGGGAAGGAAAACTAATGAGAGCAAAAATATAAAAGCAGCTCTTTTGACAATCAAGGCATCAAAATTGCAGAAAATTCGGAGGCAGATCTCAGCCCTGGGAAACCTTCTGAAGGATCTGAAAGACAATATAAGGCAAGATTTGACTAAAGAATGATTTTCACATAAAACTCAGAAAGCCACATAATTCTTTCACCTTTTTGGAGCATTCTGTAGAGATCACAAAGATGTTTGTTCTATCACCTTCACTATTTGAAAATTACATATCCTGTCTCCCTTGTCCACATACAAATCCCATTAGCAGGGTGTGTCGCAGGGCCGCTGCCCTTACCTATGAGGTCGGTGGGGCCAGTCCCCAGATTTTCTCCCCTGATTGTGACCTTTGTCCATGGTATCCCTTCATTTGGAGAGATGCCGGTCACAAGGGGGGGCTGTCGTGATCGAGACATTGTGCTCTGTGGAGCAAACTGGTGATTCTGTTACAGAAGTAACCTGTTAAGAGAAAGAAAAAAGGATTAGTACCAACGGAGATAAGCACTGACTGAAAATATAAGAATGCTAGATAGTCAGTACCAAAATATAAAAAGTATTCTTAAACACAGAGTTTTGAATTTTTTAGGGGTCATTTAGCCAATCAGCCAACATCTACTGACATTAAGTTACTAAGGACACTCTGGTTAGTATTGCAAGAAAGACATAAGAATAACAGAATGCTAAGCCCTGGGTTCTAAAAACTTTCAGCACAAGGGCAGAGAGAAACTAACGTCGCCACATAGCTCCATGACTACCTCTGCTGAGCCCTAAATTGATACTAGGAACTGTTCTACTGTTCTACCCCCAGGGCTGTTTAAAGGAGATATTTTGATTAACTATATACTCATAAAAATAAAAACACATTTACATTCCCATAAGTGTACTGAATTTCACTTTACTTTTGTATTTACATAGTATAGCAACTCTTTTTTAATATGCTCAAATCAATGCAATATACTGACATTTCTACAAAACCTAGAATGTAGATACAGACAGAAGCATGAATTTGCTAACTGTTGTGAGTATAACAGAGGAGGGAAAACTGTAGTTTCTGAGACCAGGCAGACTTGTGTTCAAGTACTGTTGCTCCCATTTACTAAATCTGTTCTAAATCCCCCTCTTCTTGTATGTAAAATGGAGCTAGAAACAGAAAACATTTCATAAGGTTACTGTAAAGAATATATAGGATAATCCTTAGAAAGCCCAGTACCTGGCATACAGGAGGCAAGCAATAAATAACAAAATTTTGCTGGGTGCAGTGGCTCACGCCTGTAATCCCAGCACTTTGGGAGGCCGAGGCGGGTGGATCACAAGGTCAGGAGTCCAAGACCAGCCTGACCAACGTGGTTAAACCCCGTCTTTACTAAAAATACAAAAATTAGCCGGACGTGGTGGTGCAAGCCTGTAATCCCAGTTACTCAGGAGGCTGAGGCAAGAGAACTGCTTGAACCCAGGAGGCGGAGTTTGCAGTGAGCCGAGATTGCGCCACTGCACTCTAGCCTGGGTGACAGAGTGAGACTCTATCTCAAATAATAATAATAATAATAATAATAATAATAATAAAATTTTACTAATAAACCCCTGAGAACTCAAGCGCTCAGGGCTTCAGATGCCCTAGAAGGTGGGGTGAGACTCACAGCAGAACAGTGAGACTTGCTGGTGACCTGTATCTTTATGGACTAAAAAGTTAGACTCCCTGGCCCCTGCCTCCATCCTTCACAGTCAGGAGAACAGAAGTTTAGTCTTTTAAGAAACCAAGCAAGAGCACCAGGACTCAGAGACCCCCAGCACAGTAGCGGTGTGGGAAACTTGGGGGCAGGCTGACCAGTGATTTCGGGTGAACCTGTGCAGCAAGCCATGGGTCTCCTCAGGCTGCCTCCCTTCTCCTGCCCTTGCCACTGTGAGCAGGTGTGTAAGCCCCTCCTGCCAATCCCACCCTGTCCACACAACTGAAGCGTTATTCCCTGCAGAAACTGAAGAGTCCTAGGAAAATAAGACCCAAAGATCCTGACACCTGAGTGTCTTCCCTGCAAAAAGGTAAGGGTCGCTTGTCCTCCCGTCACCTGATGGAGAAGCCACTCACGGTAAACTGCCCACACACAAACTCAATCAAATCAGCTGTTAATAGCCTCACTCTAAGACGTGGGAAGTGTAGAGGCCATGAGTGAAAGCTTCCCCTCTGACCTCTATGAAGAGTTGCTGGAGATGAATGAGGCTGGTTAACAGGAGCAAAGGGCAAACACATTTCTCTAACGTGCATGGACTTGCAGGAGCATGGTTACCTACCAAACCAGATGATACAGACTCTTGTATCATCCAGATGTTTACAGGTCCAGATGCTTACAGGCCCTTCTTCAAAGGGAAAGGGAGGATAGGTGAAATGTGGCCATTTGGAGGGGTAGTAAATAATTTTTAGGGGGAATGAATGGGCCCAGTGCTCAGAGGGTAGTTAATAATTTTGAGAATTAAATGGGACCTGAGAACAGACAACGGTCCGGACAAAGCCCATCTGGGCTCCAGGTGCAGTGTTTGATTTTCAGTCTCTTTTTCTATGATATGAGTTTTAATCTTCTCTGATTGATGAAATTTCAGGGAGGAAACTGAAGGCAAATGTGTTCTTCAGTCGGTCAAGCTTCTCCGTAGGTAAGGGAACTGCAGATAAACAGCCTCATCCTGTGCTTCGGAGAGACAGAAGGGGTGCGGAGAGAGCTTGAGGCTGCTTCCTTAGCACAGAATGTCAAAGCACCATATTTTAGGGTATCGTTTCCTGACCCCCAACATTGGACAGCCAAAGGGAATGAAGAAAGATATGTAAGACAGAGATGGAAGAAAGACAAACAAGAAAAAAACACAGAACAAACATATTGCAGGTGTTGTATGGCCTGAATTATGCCCACCCACCTCACTCCACCACAGCCACATTTCATATGTTAAACCTAGCCCCAGTACCCCAAAATGTGGCTGTATTTAGAAAGGGGGCCTTTAAAGAGGTAATAAAGGTGAAACGAGGTCACATGGGTGGGCCCTAATCCAGTATGACTGGTGTCCTTATTAGAAGAATTTGGACTGAGACACACACAGAGGGAAGGACATATGAAGACTCAGGAGAAGACACTGTCTACAAGCCAAGGAGAGAGGCCTAAAACAGATCATTCCTCATGGCCCCCAAAAGAAACCAACCCCACTGACTCCCTCATCTCAGACTTCTAGCTTCCAAAAGGGTGAGAAAATAAATGTATGTTGTTTAAGCCACTCGGTCTAGCATACTTTAACAGCCCTAGCAAACTAATAACAGCAGGTACAGAAAAAAAAACTTCGAAATCATTCTAAACTTTGATCCCAAATTAATATCGAGAGAAATTTTTTACCCCTAAAAGAACTAGATGCCATGAAAATAAATCAATCCAAGAATAAAAGCTCTTGAAATTTTCAAAAAGGTCCAAAGAAACATGACTTATACAGTCCTAATAATGTAGTAACTGACCACTGGTTTAAACAAAATTGAAATAAGGCACAAAAGGCGGACGTGTGTTTGGGGGCAGGCAAGACAGGTAAACCAGGGAGTGACCATCTTTTATATCACATAATGGGAGGCTCACAGCTAATGTCTAAAACGGACCAGCAAGAAATGGCAGGTTAGAAGAATCTGGAAATGTTGCAGTGGATGGCAGCAGAGAGCGGAATGCGTCTGGGGTATGTTGTATAATGGAGTATTTGACCTCTGTCCCTGGTTTCTGGGAGCAAGAGTCTTAAATCCTTGGTGTTTTCCCGGCAATAGGAGTGTCTTTGTTATTCATGATCCTCTCAAACCACGCCCTAGTATAGGCCAACAAGATGACTCAACAGCAGGACTGGCCATTCCAGAAAGACCACGGGATTAGAGGGTTAGGGTTTTGAGCAAAGCACCAGCAAACCCACCTCCTGTGGAGAGGCGGGGCTGGAGATGAGGTTCAATCCAACACGATTTAATCAATCATGACTATGTAACTTATTTAATACAAATAAAATGGCAAAACAACAAAAAAGGAAGCCCAGAAAAACATTATCATTCATCCAATAAACCCAATGAAACAACTGAAGTTTACCTTGATTTCCTCTCCTTCCCTCTGGCACCCCCTGAATCAAATAATCAGTATCTTTTATCTGAATCAAAAATCAACGATTCCTCTCAATCCTACTGTTTCCTCCTGTTGCTCTCCCACTTAAGACCTTCGTCTTCTCCCCTCAATGCTGCAACAGACGTATAACTGGCAACTCTGCCCCATTTTCTCTCCACTGCAATCCACCCTCAGCAAATGCCAGAGTTAGTTCTCTAAAATATGGAGCTAATCAATATTATCCCTACCTTTAAAATAATCTTCTATGAAATCCACTGTTTTGTGGTCTGCACAGCCCACAACCTCCTCCACATCCTGTTCAAAGCCTGTCACAGCTAGACCCATCCACATTGCCTACTTCATCTCCACCATTCCTCTCCTCTGACATTCCCCACATGAGCCCATTCACCTCTTATGAACCTGCCACGTGCTTGTATTCATGTAATTCAACCTCTTTCCACTAAAGAGAAATTTCCAAGTTTATTAAATCTTTACCAATATTTCAAGTCATGCTCAAATGTTATTTTAGTCTCCCTGATCCTTCCTTCTATTAAACTTCTACTACATAATGTTAATATTCACTGTGTTAAGTTTTAGATATTTTGTTTGTTTCTTCTTTGAAAACACATGTTTAATCAATTTTATATCCCCACTCCTCAAGCTGTGGGATCTGACATGATCATGTCAGGACTGAACTGAATTAGAGGGCATCTAGCTGGTGTCCGCTGGAGAGCTGCTTGCTTGGTGCGTGGGGAAAACTTCACACACACCTGGTGTCAGGAGTGTGTACTGAGTTAGTGGCTGTGTGAACATAGAAAGTAGGAAAAACACTTGGATTTTTTCCTATCTCTTTATAAGCAAATAAGCAGATAACCGAAATGGACCCCAAGATGAACCAGACAGAAGAATTAGTAGATAAGAACTTAAAAAAGTCTATAACAAATGTTATTAAAGTATATGTAATCATAACGAATAAACAGATGGCTATTCTAAACAGAGGAATTCAAATTATAAAATTTTTTTTTAAAAAGAAATGCAATGCAAATTCTAGAACTGAAAGGTATACTATCTGAAATGAAAAATACACTGATTAGGTTGCACAGTAGGTAGAAGATATTTGAAGAAACAGTGAACATGATTATAGATCAATATAGTGATAGAAATAGATTTATCTAAAGATACATAGTTCTTTAAAGTACTGGAAGAAAAAAAGTCTGAAATTAAAGCTGTAAAAGGCATTTTTCAAGTAAAAAAAAAAAAGTTCATTGCAAACAAATCTGTATAACAAGAAATGCTGAAAGAAGTTCTTCAATCTGAAGGGGAAGTGATACCACAAAGCAATTTGGTAGGAGAGTTTATAATAATGAAAGGATAAATTCATCAGAAAGACATAACAATCAAAACTGTATACACCTAATACGAGAGTTTCAAAACACATTAAACAAAAACTGATTGACAGGGAGAGATAAATACACAATCATAGTTTGAGGTTTTAATATTCCCTTTCAATATTAATAACTAGATTTTAAAAAACAAACAAAAAACATAGAAGATATGAACAGCACCGTTGGTCATCCTGACCTGACATTTATAAAACTCCTTTTCAGGTGTCCATGGAATGTTCACCAAGTTAGACCATATGCTGGGCCATAAAATAAGTCACAGGCAATTCCAAAGACCGAAATTCCAAAGATTACAAAGCAATCAAGTTAGCAATAGAAATACAATATCCAGAAAAGTATCCAAGTATTTGGAAATTAATATACTTCTAAATAACCCAACAATCAAAGTAGAAATTAAGAGGGAAACAAAATATTTTGAAATGAATAATAAGAAACATATATCAAATTTGTGGAATGCCACCAAAGCAGTAACTCAAAATCTTAGAGAAAAAATATTTAAAATTAAGAATCTATGTTTCCACCTTTTAAAAAAAACTAGAAAAATAAGGGCTAAATAAACTCAAAGTAAAGGGGAAGGAGAGCAGGAAAAGGAAGCAGAATGACAGAAATAGGAAAAAAATAAACAGTGGAAGCCAATAACATACATAAAAAGAATTTGAAAAAAATTAAAGCCAAAAGTTCTTCACCAATAATTAATAAATTGATGTTTCAAAAAAAGCTCTCTAGAAATGAAACAAAAATTATCAATTTCAGTAATGAAAGAGGGAATAACCATAGATACTAAAGACATTTAAATAGCAATAAAGACAATGAACAGCTTTATAACGATAAATTTTACAACTTAGATGAAATGAATTCCTTGAAAGACAAGTTGCCCAAACTAAACAAGATGAAATAGAAAATCTCAATATCTTCATAAAGATTAAATAAATAAAATTCATTATCAAAACTTTCCTACACAGAAAACTCAAACCTAGATGCCTTCACAGATGGATTCTGTAAAACATTTAAGGAAGAAGAAATATCAAGCCTATATGAATTATTTCAAAAAGCAAAAGAGGAATACATCATGATCAAGTAGGGTTTATTCCAACCAAGCAAGGCCAGTTTTTCAAACATCAATCACTGTGAATTACCATACTAAAAGTAAAGGAAAAACCATATGTTACCCTAAATAGATGTCAAAGAAGCCTTTGACAAAACTCATGATTAAAAACTATTCATGATTAAAAACTGTCAACAAACTAAGACTAGAGAGCATCTCCTCAATCTAATAAAAGAACTATTTGAGTGGGGAGGATCACCTAACATCCTACTTAATGGTGAAATACAGAATGCTTTCCCCCTTTCGAACAGTAACATAGAAAAGCTATCTCTCTTTCCTTGCCTATTCAACACTGTTCTAGAAGTTCTAGCAGTGCAATAGGGCGAATTAAAGAAATAAAAAGCAGAAAGATGGCAAAGGAAGAAGTAAATATCTATTTGCAGATGACATGATTGCTTATATAGAAAATCCTAAGAAATCTACTAAGCAACTAATAGCACTAATAGTTGAATTTAGCAAAGTCTTAGTATTCACGGTCAATATATAAAAATCAGTTATTTATATATTTTAGTAGGAAATTATTAGAAAATAAAATTTTTAAAATTCATTTTGAAAATACCATTATAAAACCAAATACCTAAAAATACACTTAATAAAAGAAATGTACAAGACTTCTACATTAAAAACTACAATATACTGCAGAGAGAAAATAAAGACCTAAAGAAGTGAAGATCTGTATCATGACCATGGCTCAGAGGACTCGATGTTGTTAAAGTATCAATTCTCCCCAAACTGATTATAAATTCATGCAAGCTTATATAGAGCTATTCTCAAGGTCATTCTAAAATTCCAGTAGACATTCAAAGGATCTAGAAGAGCCAAACCAATTTTAGGAGGAAGAAAAAAGTTGTAACACAGTACATGACTTCAAGACTTATTACAAATTTACAGTAATCAAGACAGTGTTGTTGACATTAGGATAAACTAATGGATGAATGAAATAGACTAGAATCCAGAAACAAACACATATGATTATATGAGTTTTGACAAGGCACCAAAGTAATTCAATGGGAAAAATATTTTAAATGGTGTTGAAAAAACTGGATAGCTATATAGAAAAAAAAAAAAGAATGTTAACTGCAACCTCACATCACTTACAAAAATTATTTCAATATGGCTCATAAACATAAAAACTAAAATTATAAACTACAAAGAAGATAACATAGGAGATTATCTCCATTACCTGGGTGTAGGTAAATACTTGTGTTCAATATGACAAACACAAGTACAATGAAAAATACTAAATTTTCTGACTTCATCCAAATTAAAATCTTCTGCTTATCAAGAGAAAATAAACAGGCAACTACTGCCTGGAAGGAAATATTCACAATAGATACAAATGACAAATGACTTTATATAAACAACATATAAAGAACTTTTGCAATTTGATAACAAAGGAAGCAGCTCATTTTTTTTTTTTTTTTGAGCAAAAGATTTGAGGAGACTCTTCATAAAGGCAGATACATGAACTCAGTTTTTAATATGGTATGTGACAAAGAGGTGTACTGGTAGATTTATGTGTGTGTGCAAGTGTGTATTTTCTAGCTTTGTACACTAAGAGAGGCTAGAAGCAATACAACAGTAGCGATGAGCATATCTAACTCCCAAATACCATTTTTCAATGAAAGGAACCAGTGACCTAGGAGAAATGGCTGACTGCAGGGCTGAGGCAGGGCAAGGACAAGATAAGCCTGAAAGATTCTGCTGTGCCAGTAAGGAAGTGTATGTCAAAAGGCCACAGAGCCAGACTGAAGCAGTGCCCACCGTCCAAACCAGACAATCTGCGCACCAAAAATTAGTATTTTCTTGACCTTGACATTTTCAAAGAGTACAGGTTATTTTAGGGAATGCCTATCAATTTGGCTTTGTCTGATTATCCCTGTTGATCTGATTTGGGTTATGTATTTTTCACAGGGACTTCACAGATCCTTCTCAGTGACTCATATCAAGAAAGGCTCCTCATGTTTGTCTGTTTTAACTTTGGATTAGACAGTATGGTACCAATATTTTATTTCCTGATTTTGGTAACTGTACTATAAGAGAATGTCCTTATTCTTAATAACTACATACTGAAGTATTTAGGAGTCATGGAATGATGCCTCATCCCACTTTCAAATGGTTCACAAAAACATATGCAGACAGATGGACAGAATGATACAGAAACTGGGGAAAAAGGAAACAACTGGTGGGCGTGGTTAAAAGGCTTACTGGAGTCACTATTCACCAAAATGAAGGAAGGAAGGGGTTTATAGGAGTTACTTTTACTATTCTGGAAAGTTTTCTATAAGTCTAAAGTTATAGCAAAATAAAAAGTTATCAAATATAATGCTTTGGTAATATTTTGAAATTAAACACAAACACATCCCATTAACATTAGCCTGCTAAGCTAAACAACATATTAGGCTCAGTGTTCCTGAAAATTGAAAGATAAATATTTATTTTCACATTTGACATCAGCAAAATGCACAAATAAGCAATGAATAAACTGATACTACATAAACATACTAGGTAATTTAATAGTTACGTTTATATAAAATTATGTTTTCGAATTATTATTTTAGTGGAATACACTATTGCTACTTCTTTAAACATGCTTCTAAACGCAGACAAGTGTGGAAAGCTTGTTTTGCCAATGTGCTAGAAAACTATTATAAATTGATAAACATGAGATTGAGTATGGTAACACATTAATAAAAAATTATAGGACAGCAAAGGCATATTTCAACACAAAGTTCTTTAACAACTGCTTCAATAAACAGACATCATGTTGCTCCAAAGACACCAAAACACTGCAGGGGAAGCAAATATTAAGAAAAATGTGGATAATTAACCCACCGCATTAATTAATGCTTACAAACCAATTTGTGAGAGGAAAATACTTTCTTCAATTGGCATGGAAAATTAGGCTGCCACTGAGTGGTGATTCAATTATTTTCTTGACACTATTAAGGTATGTCCTCAGTATTACAGCACAAATTAAATAAGCATGTGGTTAAAAGTGAGTACTTTCAGATTCTGGTCTAGATCACATAAAGAACCATATTTTTAAGTAGAAATACACTGCTCTCCTTGTTTCCAGAAAAACAGTAGTATTAAAACTTAATAAAAATAATTACCATTGACATTAATGTTACTGAAAAGATGAGTAGTAGAAACATCAGACTGTCAGAGATCCTTAGTGGCTCTGATTATCAGCAGGGGTGGTATTTCACAGAATCAGAGCCAAAGGAAACCTGACCCAACTGGTATCTAGTCTCTTCACCTGAAGACACTGTAACCTAGAGATGCTGTGTCTTTTTCAAGAGCACACACCTGACGAGTTGTCAAACAGACCAGATCCTTGGCGTCCTGATTTGTAAGAGTCTAGTATCCTCTTCCTTCTATACCACTATATGTCCTATGAGGTCATTTGTGAATGTGACCGCTCACACTCTAAGAACCTTCATTGTGTCTCCAGTGACTGGGGCTCTGGCTCACTCTGGTGTGAAACATAACTGCAATTAGAATACCTCTGGTCTCAAAGAAAGCAAAACTAAAAAATTAGGACAGGGCAACTCCAGTTTACTCCCACTATTTCAAATCCATTTTGAGGTCATTTACACAGGGCTCTTAATCTTAACTATGTTACCCTCAAAATTTGTCCAACTAAAAGTAATGTCTGGTAATAAAAGGTAATGTCTGGGCCACCATGGAGAGTCATGAATCAAAAAGTCTGATCTATTTTCTTATTTATGACTGAAGAGTACAGGTAGGTGTCTTCCAGACGCACAAAGCAGACAACTGAAAAGCCAACATGCATTACACTGGTTCATTTGCAACAATCCTATTTCCTTACCATGAAGAATTACCTACATATATCCAAACCAGAACAGACCATTATGCCAGGAAGACCTGTCATTTAATTTACAAATATAAATACCTGCTTTTCACACTGCAGTATCCGTAGCACATACAACAGTGCCTGCGACATAATATACACTCAGTAATTTGTGAATGAACTATAGGAAGAGATGTCTCTTCTCAACCTGCCTTCAGGTAAAAACATACTACAAGGTAGTATGTTCTTATGTTTGTTGATATGTTCTTATCAATAAGTAATGCTCTTATGTTTAAAATCACAAATAAAAGAAATAATTCCTTATCACTCTCAGGAAAGAGTCTAAGGCTTTAAGGAAACAGGATTCAGTTTCTGAACATTTTCAGTTTGACAATCCATGCCAGACTCCCTTGAGTTTAAAGGAATGCTCTAGTCTACAGTTGTCATTGTCTACAAATTTTCCTCACAAATATTCCAATTGTCATAAAACAATGACATAAAAAATGTGTCATAAGGTCTTTCTTATATAAATACACTAAACGGAGGTCAACAAAAGTCTGACTTTGCCTGTCATAAACCTCATTTGTTTAACTAAAGCAATATACAGTCTTTTAACTTCATAGTCATTTAAGACAATTAAGAAAGCACTAAGGAATAAAGTGAATAAGACTATCCTAATAGCACATACCACAAACTTTTAAAAACTCTTTTCTTTTTTTTTTGAGTCAAGGTATCGCTCTGTCAACTGGGCTGGAGAGCAGTAGCGTGACCACGGCTCACTGCAGCCTCGAGCTCCTGGGCTCAAGCAATCCTTCCACCTCAGCCTTACAAGTAGCTGGGACCACATGCATGCACCACCATGCCTGCCTAATTTTTGTATTTTTTTTTTAATAGAGACAGGGTCTTGCTCTGTTGCCCAGGCTGGTCTTAGGCTCAAGCAATCTGCCTGCTTCAGCCTCCCAACGTGTTGGGATTACAGGTGTGAGCCACTGCACTGGGCCCTAATTCTTTTCTTTTTAAGAGACGGAGCCTCATTGTGTTTCCCATGCTGGAGGGCCATGGAAATTCACAGGTGCAATCAGGGTGCATTACTGCCTCCAACTTCTGGCTTCCAGTGATCCTCCTTCCTCAGCCTCCAGAGTAGCTGGAATGACAGGCCCGCACCACTGTGCCCGGCCACAAACTAATTTTATCTTTGGAAAGCAGAGGGATAAAGAGGTATAACAGCTATTATTACTCATGTAAGGAAAGTTAATACAGATAAGAATCAGGAACTTTTATTAGGTTAGACTCTGGCACAAGAAAACTAGTAATATACAAAGTACTAAATAATGCAAATGGGAAAATAATAAACGTTGGTAGAATGGGAGTACTCACCAGGAACTTCACATACATACACAGGTATATAAGATGGGCTACAAATTATTACATACTGGCTCCTAGCCTAAGAACCACACTACACACTTATGTACTATCCATTACCAAAGAGAGTTACTGGTTTGCTTAAAAAAAAAATCATAATTCTGATGTGTTTCCAGACTCATGTTAATTCACCAAGTATTTCTCAAATGCCTGGACCCGAATGGGGATAACCAGAACTAGGAGGGTCCTTATGGAAATTAACCAGGGAAAGAGACACTTGTCTGATTTCTTTTGATAATGGCAACCTATTCACTGAATAAATATACACTCAAGAGTAGTTTCTTTTTAGCAGTAAAATGTTTAAAAAGTACAAGTCTGTCATATGAATAAGCCAGTTTAGCTTTCAGCAAATGGCATCTAGTGGGACAATAAATTCTGGATATAAGAAAGCACTTTAATACATTTTCCAATGATTTATTTTCTACAGATACAGTGAAACATAAAAGGCAGAGTGTTTTCTTGCTTCTCAGTAGTCTCCCTATGAGAAACAATGGAAGATGCTTAAATAATTTGTAAACTTGAGACTTTGACTTTTTATAATGTAAGACTTTATTTTCATTGAATTATCATTTTGTGTGGCAAATAAATTCCTTCCTGCCTGCAAGAGCAAAGGACATCTTTAAACAAGGACAAAATGACAATGCCCTTCCAAAAGGTTTGAGATTTTTTAAATTTAAATTCTATCCTTATAGATTAAGTAAAACATTCATATGGTACTCTAGATTTATTGTAATGAACAAAAGTATATCCAAGCTGTAAGTCTACTGAAACATTTACGAACAGTCTGGGGACTGGGTTCTAAACTGAGTTCTGGCATTAGGAAATAAAAACGCTTGTTGACTTTTACGCACTGTGAAACTTTTCTTATCTATAAACAAGACAACTGGATGAGATCAGCTCTAAGGCATCTCTGAGCTCTTGTTCCTATGAGAGTCCTTTACAAAGCTTTTAAATTCAGCCAACTAATGCATGACTATAGAAACAGGCACTCTCTAGTTTTTCACAATTAAACTAAAAACTGTAATAATAGCTTTCTATTCATTTTAAAATTTCTGTATTGTAAAATGTTTTTACTGTATAATTATACAATATTAGTTAAAACATTATATTTAGATGGTCTACTGATGTTTAATATTATAGGCAACATATCTCTGCAGATTAGGGAATAACCTAAGTAGAAGAATAAATTATCTTTTCCATTTTCAAAAGCTACATTACAAAACTAGGCTATAAAACTTTTGATAGATACTCCTTGTTAATGAATTACTAAAAGTAAACCATAATAATTCATCAAAGATTAAACTGTAAAATTATTTATGTTCTAAAACAAACCATTAGATTTTTCATTTCTGTTGGTTTTATTAAGTATATAAAGACAAAGCAACAGAACTAGAGATAGACAACTGGAGGAAAGAAGAAGAGGAGAGGGTATGAAACTAGTAAAAAATACTTTTTATTATAGCTTGAAAATTTTCATTTAATTTTTCTAAAAAGGGAAAAAATTTGGAAGAGATGTCTGAAACAAACATAAGGAATTTCTGTTATATCAAAATCAAAACCTGCAGATCTTGTAACTTCCTCAGTGTAGTAAGGCATGTGTTCTTTTTTTTTTTTTTTTTTTTTTTTTTGAGACAGAGTCTCACTCTGTTGCCCAGGCTGGAGTGCAGTGGCGTGATCTCGACTCACTGCAAGCTCTGCCTCCCGGGTTCATGCCACTCTCCTGCCTCGGCCTCCCAAATAGCTGAGACTACAGGCACATGCCACCACGCCCGTCTAATTTTTTTTGTATTTTTAGTAGAGACGGGGTTTCACTATGATAGCCAGGATGGTCTCAATCTCCTGACCTCGTGATCCTCCTGCCTCGGCCTCCCAAAGTGCTGGGATTACAGGTGTGAGCCACGGCGCCCAGCTGTGTTCTCCACTTTTATCTTGCATTTAAAGTCTGCAAAAGGCCAGGCACACTGGCTGATGCCTGTAATCCCAACACTTTGGGAGGCTGAGACAGGCAGATAACTTGAGGTCAGGAGTTTGACACCAGCCTGGCCAACATGGTGAAACCCCATCTCTAATAAAAATACAAAAATTACCTGGGTGTGATGGTGGGCACCTGTAATCCCAGCTACTCGGGAAGCTGAGGCATGAGAATCACTTGAACCCGGGAGGCTGAGGTTAGGGTAAGCCAAGATTGTGCCACTGCACTCCAGCCTGGGCAACAGAGCAAGACACCTTCTCAGAAAAATAAATAAATAAATAAATAAATAAAAAATAAAGTCTACAGAAGTGCTCATGAGGGCAGAAGATTTCTTAAATGAACCAAAAAATGGCTTGATTAAAAATCTTCACAGACTGGGCACGGTGGCTCACACCTGTAATCCCAGCACTTTGGGAGGCTGAGGCGGGCAGATCACAAGCTCAGGAGTTCAAGCCCAGCCTGATGAACATGGTGAAACCCCATGTCTACCAAAAATACAAAAATTAGCCGGGCACGGTGGTGTGCGCCTGTAATCCCAGCTACTCAGGAGGCTGAGGCAGGAGAATTGCTTGAACCCGGGAGGCGGAGGTTGCAGTGAGCCGAGATTACACCCCTGTACTCTGGCCTGGGCGAGAGAGTGAGATTCCACCTCAAAAAAAAAACAACAACAACAACAACAACAAAAACAAAAAAAAACTTCACAAACAGCTCTGAAAATACTCACCAAACAAAATGTTCACAATTTTTGTATGTAACTCAGAAGATATAAACTAAATAGTTTCAAAGAGCATACACTATACCTCCAAAGTGGTTATTAATAATTTTTAAAGACTACTTCAGAAATACTTTTGAAAACAACTGTTTAAATTTCCCATGTTACAATTCTAATAGCATTAAATCAGAATCTAGCCCAACGGAAAGAGATCTTAATAAGCCAGAGGGTTCAAGTGACTTGCCTGGGTCCAACGTTTGTGTGTTCTTTCCATACCACCACAGGTGGAATTTAGAAATCATCAAAACAAATTAACAAGTTTAAGTGTTTTATCACCAAATCTAGTAGGAAACTTTTCATTACTGATAAAAATGTAGTCATAGAAATTTACTAACTATGCAGATATAAAGGTTGCCAAGTTAATGCTTATCTTACTGCATAAGCCACCAAAAAAACTAAACTAAAATTTAATATAGAAGAATATAAGCTACTCCTCACCCTGAGACTGTTCATCACTATACCATCCTTTTACAACCTCTCTTCCTTTTTCTCAAAACAATGAAACATTAAGAATTATTTTCTAAGTAAAGTACTGGAATACTGGCGGGGCTGGGGGTGGGGAAGGGAAGAGGATGAATGGAAACCTGATTTATCCAAAAATTACCCTTAAAGCAACATTTTGGTTAACATGAACTTGACTACAGTTTACCTCCTTTTATTGTGCTTCACTTTACTGTACTACTCAGATACTGCACTTTTTACAAATTGAAGATTTGTGGCAACTCTGCATCAAGCAAGCCTATCAGTGCCATTCTTCTAAAAGCATGTGCTCACTCCATGTCTCTGTGTCACATTTTGGTAATTCTTGCATTATCTCAAACTTATTCATTATCATTATATCTGTCATGATGATCTGTGATGAGTGTTCTTTGATGTTACTATTGTAACTGTTCTGGGGCACCACAAACCATGCTCAAATGAGACAGGGAACTTAATTGATAAATGTGTGTGACTGCTCCACCAACCAGCATTCTGTCTCCCTCTCCTCAAGCCTCTCTATTCCCTGAGATATAACTATATTGAAACTAGGCCAATTCATAATCCTACAATGGCCTCTAAGTGCTCAAGTGAAAGCAAGAGTTTCAAGTCTCTCACTTTAAATCAAAAGCTAGAAATAAACTTAGTAAGGAAGCCATGTCTAATGACCTGACAGCCTAAAGCCAGGCCTTCTTGTGGCAAACAATTAGCCAAGCTGTGAATGCAAAGGAAAAATTATTGATAGAAATTAAAAGTGCTACTCCAGTGAACACATGAATGATAACAAACTAAAACAGCCTTATTGCTGATATGAAGAAAGTATGAGTGATCTAGATTGAAGATAAACCAGCCACAACATTCCCTTAAGTCAAAACCTAACCCAGTGTAAAGCCCTAACTCTCTTCAATGCTATGAAGGCTTAGAGAAGTGCGGAAGCTGCAGAAGAAAAGGCTGTAGATAAAGGATGGTTCATAAGTTTTATGGAAAGAAGCTACTTCTAGAACATAAAAATGCAAGGTGAAGCAGCGAGTACTTATGCAGAAGCTGCAGCAAGTTATCCAGAAGATCTAGCTATTATAAGATAACTGATGAAGGTGCCTACACTCAACAACACATTTTCAATGATGACAAACAGCCTCCAATTGAAGAAGATGCCATCTAGGACTTTCATAGCTAGAGAGGAGAAGTCAATACCTGGCTCCAAAGCTTCAAGGACAGGCTGACTCTCTTGTTAGGGGCCAATGTAGATGGTGATTTTCGGTTGAAGCCAATGCTCACTTACCATTCTGAAAATCCTAGGGCCCTTAAGAATTATGATAAATCTACTCTGCCTGTGTTCTATCAATAGAACAACAGAGCCTAGATGACAGCACATCTGTTTACAGCATCTGGTTTAGTGAATAATTTAAGCCCACTGTTGAAACCTAATCCTCAGAAAAAAAGATTTCTTTCAGAATATTACTGCTCATTAACAATGCACCTGGTCACTCAAGAGTTCTGGTGGAGATACAAAAGGAGATGAATGTTTTCATGACTGCTAACACAATATCCATTCCACAGTCCATGGATCAAGGAGTAATTTCATCTTGCAAGTTTTATTATTTCAGAAATAAATTTTGTACGTTTATAGCTGCCATAGATACTGATTCTCTAATGGATCTTGGCAAAGTGAATGGAAAATGTTCTGGAAAGGATTCATCATTCTAGATGGCAGTAAGAACATTGATGATTCATGAGAAGAGGTCAAAATATCAACATTAACAGGAATAAAAAAGAAGTTGATTCCAACCAACACGGATGACTTCAAGGAGTTCAAGACTTTGGTGGAGGATGTCACCACAAGTGTGGTGGAAACGGCAGGAGAACTAGAATTAGAAGTGGAGGCTGGGCATGATGGTTCATGCCTGTAATCCCAGCATTATGGAAGGCCAAGGCGGGAGGATTGCTTGAGGACAGAAGTTCAAAACCAGCCTGGTCAACATAGTGAGACTCCCTCTTTACAAAAGAAAAATTAAAAAGTTAGCTGGGCATGGTGGCATGCGCCTGTAGTCCCAGCTACGGGAGAGGCTGTGGCAGGAGGATCGTTTGAGCTCAGAAGTTTGAAGCTGCAGTGAGCCATGATTGTGCCACTGCATTCCAGCCTGGGTGAGAAAGACAGACCCTGTCTCAAAAAAAAAAAAAAAAAAAAAAAAAAAAAAAGTAGAGCCTTAAGGAATTGCTACACTCTTGAGATAAAACAAACAGATGAAGAGTTGCTTCTTATAGATAAGCAAAGAAAGTGACTTTTTTGAGATGGAATCTACTCCTGGTGAAGATGCCGTGAATACTCAGCAAAGAAAGTGATTTTTTTGAGATGGAATCTACTCCTGGTGAAGATGCCGTGAATACTGTTGAAATAACAACAAAAGATTTAGTATGGTCTATAAACTTGGTTGATAAACCAGTGGCAGGGTTTGAGAGGACTGACTGTTTTGAAAGAAGTTCTACTGTGGATAAAATACCCAAAGCATCCCATGCTAAAGAGAAATCTTTCATGAAAGTCAATCGATCCAGCAAGTTAACTACTTTATTTTAAGAAATTGCCACAGGTACCTGAGCCTTCAACCACCACCACTGGAATCGGTCAGCAGCTATCAAGAGGGAGGTAAAGACCTCCCACCAGCAAAAAGATTATGACTTGCTGAGGGCTCAGATGATGAGCAGCATTTTTTACCAATGAAGTATTTTAAAATTAAGATGTATACATTTTTTAGACATAGTACTATTGTACTCTCAACAGACTACAGTATAATGCAAACATAACTTTTATATGTACTGAAAATCCAAGAAACTCATCTGTCTTTATTGCAATATTTGTTTTTTGCAGTGGTCTGGAACCAAACTTGGAATATCTGAGATATGCCTATATTTCCTTGATTCCTAATGTGAATATGATACATGTAAAAAATGAACCTAATAAATAAGCAATTCAAACTATGTAGATAATAAATCTAAAAACCATGTACACTGATATATTCTTTGATATATCCTATGACAAAACACGGCTTAACAAAGAATATGTAATGCACACACATGCTAAATACCTTTTACCTTGCAGATATATTTAGCTCTCTACATAAGAAATACCCTCGGAAAACACTTATACATATTTTAAAAGGAGAACTTTCCCGCTTTACACAGCAGCATTTTATAATAAAATACTGATGCAATTGTTTCAGCATTCAAAAATACTTATTTCATTACAACCCTGTTTCCACCCCCCCCCGAAAAAAAGAGTTGAAGAATAACTTTCTTGATAGAATCTTAAGCAGGAAAAAAAAAAACCTGACAAACCCAATGAACAAAACATAAACTACCGAACTGTTTTACCAATGCTTTAATATAAATTTTGCAAAGGAGGAAGGGCTCAACAAAATATACGCCCTGCATAAGTCAGGGAAGGTGCAAACTTTCAACCCAATTAACTCAGGGTCTGTTTTAGTTTTGAAAAGATAAGCTTAAAAAAAAAATCTAAGCTGGCTGAATTTTTACAAGGCAGGAATGAAATACTGAAGAGAGACATCTTCTTGAACCAAAACAAGCTGAAGAAGAGTATTGTCCCAAATATTGCATAGGGCCGTCGTAGGATGTATTTGCTGTCCCTCCAAAAACTGCAGAAGCCTCCGATTATCTACCCGCACTTGCACCATGCTCTCCAGGTCTCTGTTTTGAGGCACACCCACAGCCGACTTGGGAGGGTTTCCAAGATTTTTAAAATAACTTTGAATGGACACCACCTCCGTCTCCATACTCAGGGTCATCCTGCCACTGAGGTTTGCTTCCACCAGCACGTGATCGCCCACGTTCGCCATCCTCTCCACGATGCTCCTCAGCGTCCTCCAGCGCGGCAGATAGATGCTCGCGTCGGAGGCGGGCAGGCTGGGCGGCAGGCAGTCTCGCCACACTCTTCTGGGAAGCACCCGCACGGGCAGATCGTGCACCACGCTGCGAGCGCGGCCCAAGGAGGAGGCCAGCTCCACCGCCACCGTGAGGCAAGGGCGGCGCTTGTGGGTCAGCTGTAGCTTCAGCGAGGACGCGCCCGCTGCGCTTCTCGCCGCCCGGGACAGGTGCTCCGCCGTCAGCTCCAGGTGGATCTCATTGAGATCTTCAGCGACACCTTCCATGCGAAACTGCTGGAAGGCCCCCTGCCGCACCTCGCACCACAACCTGGCCTCGCGGAGGCCGCCGGAGCCCCCGGGGCCGAAGCATAGGCTGTCAGGGCACACGCGGAGCACGCAGACCTTCGCTAGCCTCGCGACGGTGCCGCTGACGTGGATGAACAGCTCTAGACAGCCTTTGTCAGTGATCTTGGCGCGAAACTTCATGATGCCACGGCGAAGGCAGCTCGGGGCCCTCTGAGGGGAATGCCGCGTGCCACAAGCCCTTCCGGTCCGCTGGGGTCCTCCCGCCCTCCCTCCGGCCCCCACCTGGGCAGGCACTCGGGTTCCGGGTTCCGGGTTCTGTTCTGAGTTCCGCAGCCCTAGGCCTGGAGCCATGGAACGGCCTCCCAACGCCCGTTCTCACCTTCCCTCCAGCCCTCTCACAAAATGCTTCCGTTTCCACTCTGGTTATAAGAAGAGTAGGCATTCCACTGCTGAAACTTCTTAGTATTCTAAACACTATGAAGACAAAATCATCCCTCAGATAAATAACCACTTTTAATCTCTTTGGTGTATACACTGATACCATCTTCATCAATCGGCATATAAGAAGATACAGTTCCATGTGTCTTATGAAATCACAGCATACTAAGCATACATTTTACAACCTCATCTTTATGCTTAAATATTTATGTAACAGGTACTTTTCCATGTTGGTGAAACAAATCTACATCATCTTCATGGCTGCTCACTTTTCCAGTGTATAGAGTTATAACACAAGTGACATTTGGATGATTTTCAATTTTTTGCTATTATGAACACAATGAATATTTTTATACAAAATAGTTTTGCCCATTTACCCAGCTATTTCCTTGCGCTAAATTCAGAGGTGAAGTGCTGGTCAATGAATGCACTTTTAAAATCCTAATAAATACTCTCAAACTGGCCTGCAGAAAGCTGCATGAACACTCTAGCCCACCAGCAACACTGGGTATTAGCAACCTGTTTTATCTGTAGCACTCTGGCAGGCAAAAAAAAAAAAAAAAAAAAAATCAACTTGCACTGTGTGTGAATTCCATCTTATGGCCTTTGCATCTTTTTACTCAGTTTATTTTTCTTGATTTTAAGATATCTAGCAAGAACATTAACCCTCTGTCCATTACATGTACTTAAATATCTTCCCAGTTTATCATGTGACTTTTCACACTGTTTTTGGTACTCTTTGCCCTTGGGAAATATTGACCTTTTCTCTACTACTTCTAGGGTCATGCTTTCAAAGTCCTGTTTCTGGTACTTTAATGTTATCTGTTTTTATGACTTAGTTGTTTGACTCAGTTGAAATCTTTTTTGGAGTACCGAATACCTGGCTGATACACATAATTCACTAAACAATCCACTTCTCCACTAACCTGAAATGTCAATTTTATTTTGGACAAAAATTCTCATTTTTGCCTGAATGTTTCCTCGCCCTCTCTGTATTTTCTCCCACTGCCCTATCTTGTGGTACCAGTGATTTAATTTCTCTATTATATTTCAATATCAAATAGGACAATCTTTCAGAACTTCTCTCATTCTCTCACAGATATTGCTCCAGATGAATTCTAAACTATTTTATCAGAGTCTAAAAATAATCTTCCTGGAATTTTGATGGGAATTATCACCACCCTGACATAGTACATACTTACACTTCTTTGTTTGCCGTCTAGCTCTAACCACAATGATGTCAGTTAGAGGAGTTCTTATCTGTTCCATACACTGCTGTACACCCAGCATTTAGAACAGTATTTGCCATGCAACTGGTGTTCAACACAAATTTTTAAATGAATGTATGAAATGTATAAATTTCAAGATAATTTCAGGATATTTAAAATATATATATATATTTTTTTTTGAGACGAAGTCTCACTTTTGTCGCCCAGGCTAGAGTGCAATGGTGTGATCTCAGCTCACTGCAACCTCTGCCTCTCGGGTTCAAGCGACTCTCTTGCCTCAGCCTCCCGAGTAGCTGGGATTACAGGCGCCTGCCACCACGCCCGGCTAATTTTTGTATTTTTAGTAAAGAAGGTTTCACCATGTTGGCCAGGCTGGTCTCGAACTCCTGATCTCAGGTGATCTGCCCGCCTTGGCCTCCCAAAGTGCTGGGATTACAGGTGTGAGCCACCGCGCCCAGCCAAGATATTTAAAATATTTACATTAAATCCTCCCACTTATTCCAACCATTTTTTATGACTGTCAATGAATTATTCAGTTCTCCTGAAATCATTTTTCAATTGATCTTTTATGTCTCTAATGCTATCTCCATGTACTCTAATTATGGCTTTTACTCTTCAAGGTTTATGTCACTTATTTAACTGACATTGCGTTTGCTGTAATTTTCAAAACACCGCTGAATAACAGTGGTACCAGCAAGCATCTCTGTCTTATTTGTAACTAATGAGGAATCCTCTAGAGCAGTGTTTCCCAAACTGTCATTAGCGCCCCCAAGAGTCTTTTTAAGTGTTTTCCCTAATTGCCCTCCATGGAATTTTATTAATAATACCATAAATACACTATAAATCTGTATTATGTACTATATGTATATCTTTATATGTCAAGATTTATTTTGTCCCCTCAAGAACTGTTCCTCCTGTTGATAATCCATGCTCTAACATTTCACCATTAACATGATGTTTGCTATTAATACTTTATTATGCACACAAAATATTTATCTAGTCTTAATTTCTTGGGGTTCTATTTTTTAAATTAGGAATGGATATTAAATTTTATCAAATAGATTTTCATCATCCTTCAAGATAATTTTTCACCTAATATAGCAAATTAAAGTAATAGATTTCCAATTACTGAATTACCCTATGATCTAGGAATAAACAGTACTTGGTTCCATGTTCTAGTCCTTTAAACACTCCTGGATTTGATTTGCTAACATTTTATTTAGGAGTTCTACATCTTTAATTTTACTTGTAATTGGTCTAGAATTATCTTCTCTTGTACTATTAATTTAATTTGGTATCCAGACACATTCAACATTTCAATATTACTGGGCGGTTCTATATCCACAGCAGTTATGTTTCGCTTACAGAAAGAATGCGGTTTCCCATACTTGTCACCTTATAGTAGCTTAAATAGTATAGGAATAATCTGTTCCTTATAGGTTTCCTGTAAGTAGCTTCTAAAACCATCTATTTCTTGTTGGGTATGATTATTTGGGAGTTTCTTTCACGCTTATATGTCCATATGTCTTAAGACAATTTTACTGTATTTTGAGAAAGTCAGAAATGTCATTTTGATTTTCAAATTTAATATGCTTTTATATGTAAAAATCTATTTTCTCAGGGTTAGATGTGCCAATCAATGATTGTTCTACTAATTTTTATAAATAGTCTTTGATGTAAGTCGTCAATTCTATTTTCTTTTTTCAGAAGAACCATGATCAAATTCATCACTTTCCACTTCAGTATTAACTCCTTTTTGCATTTTGCTATTTCCTTTCTACCTTTCTGGATTGAACACTTAGTCCATTTGTTTCCATTCTCTTTGTTTAGTAACATTTCAAGCCACTATTTTTCCTACCTGTAGCTTTGATCATATAACATTATTAAATAAAATTATGAAAAGCCACTGATTTGGACTGAGTTGCTGCACTACACTCAACAGAGCAACTCAAAATGGAGTCACTCATGCTAGGTTTCCAAATCGCAAACCAAAATCTAAACTGTTTACCTGTAATATCTGACCTTGCAGGAAATCTTGAGGAACGCACTAAAGTTTCTTTTGTGGAATCTCTTTATTTACTTATTCAGTGAGCTTCCCTGATGCACATTTTAGATCAAGAGTCAGGAAACTGATTTAGGGGGAGATCATTGTGTCGACCCGAGGCAGGACTAGATCGCAGGTCCAGACAGAGCGGCATGCGAAGGCTTGCATTGTGAATTTTAGCCCCAGACAGACTGCAAGAACAAACCAGCAATCTCAGACCCTCTGAAGGAAGTAAACTGCTCTTGCAGGACCTGGGAGAAACTCCAAATACTGTGAGTGCCTGCAAATACTGCAAATACTGTGAGTGCCCCAACTGTGGAAGTGGGAAAAGGAGCCCTTCCTCTCCGGAACACACACTCCCACTGGAGAAGCTGAAGGTCTGTTTGCGGGAGAAGTTTCCGACTTTACCTGAAGCTGAGTCAATTTGGAGAGGTGAGTGAAATACAGGGGTGGAGGAAGCAGCAGAAAAGCCCTGAGAGCTCACTGCGTCCCCTTGCAGGCCATTCCTGCCTGGCACCACAGGGATCCATCTGGAAGGTGGCCTGAGGAGCAGGGGTACAACTCCACAGGGAGAAGGAAGTCTCTAACTGAACTTTGTAACAATTTCAACGGAGTGAGAAGCCTCCTGACCAGAACTTGCGAGACGACGCAAATCCGGTGTGCAGACTCCACAGGCGGGGATAGGACCCAGCCTTTTTAGTTCGCAGCTGGGAGGCAGGTAGCCTGGGGCAGATTTTCCAGCCGCTCCGGGCTGTTGTTGGGGGGGGCATGGTGGCTGTGGGTTGTGAGACCGGCCCTTCAGTTTTGCATGGGAGCTGGGTGAGGCCTGTGACTGCAGGCTTTCCCCCACTTCCCTGACAACCTGCATGACTCAGCAGAGACAGCCATAATCCCCCTAGGTACATAACTCCACCCCCATCCCCCAAGACCCACCCATCCCCCCGCCCCGACCTGATGGTCCTTCCCTACCCAACCTGGTAGCGGCAGACAAAGGACATATAATCTTGGGAGTTCTAGGGCCCCACCCACTGCCAGTCCCTCTCCACACTACTACAGCTGATGCTTTCTGGAAAGCACCACCTCCTGGCAAAAGGCCAACTAGCACCAAAATAGAGCATTAAACCACCAAAGCTAAGGACCCTCCCTCACGGAGTCCATTGCACCCTCTGCCACCTCCACTGGAACAGGCGCCGATATTCACGGCTAAGAGACCATAGATGGTTCACATCACAGGACTCTGTGCAGGCAACCCCCAGTACCAGCGCAGAGCTGGGTAGACTCGCTGGGTGCTAGACCCAGAAGAAGAGAGACAACAATCATGCAGTTTGGCTCACAGGAAGTCACATCCACAGGAAGAGGGGGAGAGCACTACATCAAGGGAACACTTTGTTGGACAAAAGAATCTGAACAACAGCTTTCAGCCCTAGACTTTCCCTCTGAAAAAGGCTACCCAAATGAGAAGGAACCAGAAAACCAACCCTGGTAATACAACAAAACAAGGCTCTTCAACACCCCTGAAAAATCATACTAGTTCACCAGCAATGGATCCAAACCATGAAGAAATCCCTGATTTACCTGAAAAAAAAAAAAACTCAGGAGGTTAGTTATTAAGCCAATCAGGGAGGATCAGGGAAAGGCGGAGCCCAATGCAAGGAAATCAAATAAACAATACAAAAAGTAAAGGGAGAAATATTCAAGGAAATAGATAGCTTAAAGAAAAAACAATAAAAAATTCAGGAAACTTTGGACACACTTTTAGAAATGCAAAATGCTCTGGAAAGTCTCAGCAATAGAATTGAACAAGTAGAAGGAAGAAATTCAGAGCTCGAAGGTCTACAAATTAACCAATCCAACAATGACAAAGAAAAAAGAATAAGAAAATATGAACAAAGCCTCCAAGGAGTCTGGCGTTATGTTAAATGACCAAACCCAATAATCGGTGTTCCTGAGGAAGAAGAGAATTCTAAAAGCTTGGAAAACATATTTTGGGGGAATAATCATGGAAAACTTCCCCAGCCCTGCTAGAGACCCGGACATCCAAATACAAGAAGCACAAAGAACACCCGGGAAATTCACTGCAAAAAGATCATCACCTAGGCACACTGTCATCAGGTTATACACAGCTCAGACTAAGGAAAGAGCTAAGACTAAGAGCTGTGAGACAGAAACACCAGGTAACCTATAAAGGAAAACCCATCAGATTAACAGCAGATTTCTCAGCAGAAACCCTACAAGCTAGAAGGGATTGAGGCCCTATCTTCAGCCTCCTCAAACAAAACAATGATCAACAAAGATTTTTGTATCCATTGAAGCTATGCATCATATATGAAGGAAAGATACAGTTGTTTTCAGACAAATGCTGAGAGAATTCACCATTACCAAGCCACCACTACAAGAACTGCTAGAAGAGCTCTAACTCTTGAAATAAATCCTGGATACACAACAAAACAGAACCTCTTTAAAGCATAAATCACATAGGACCTATAACAAAAATACACGTTACAAGGCAAAAAACAAAAAAACAAACAAAAAAGTACACAGGCAACAAAGAGCATGATGAATGCAACAGTACCTCACATTTCAATACTAACATTGAATGTAAATGGCCTAAATGCTCCACTTAAAAGATACAGAACCAGAGAATGGATAAGAACCCACCAACCAACGATCTGCTGCCTTCAGGAGACTCAGCTACCACAAAAGGACTCACATAAAGTTAAAGTAAAGGGGTGGAAAAAGGCGTTTCATGCAAATGGACACCAAAAGCGAGCAGGGGTAGCTATTCTTATATCAGACAAAACAAACTTTAAAGCAACAGCAGTTAAAAGAGACAAAGAGGGACATTACGTAATGGTAAAAGGCCTTATTCAACAGGAAAATATCACAATCCTAAACATATATGCACCTAAAACTGGAGCTCCCAAATTTATAAAACGATTACTAACAGACCTAAGCAATGAGACAAACAGAAACACAATAATAGTGGGGGACTTCAATACTCTACTGACAGCACTAGACTGGTCATCAAGACAGAAAGTTCACAAAGAAAGATTTAAATGATACCTTGGAACAAATAGACTTAACAGATATATACAAAACATTTCATCCAACAACTGCAGAATATGTATTGTATTCAACAGCGCAAGGAACTTTCTCCAAGATAGACTATATGATAGCCCATTAAATGAGCCTCAATAAATTTAAGAAAATTGAAATTATATCAAGCACTCTCTCAGATCACAGTAAAATAAAACTGGAAATCAACTCCAAACAGAACCTTCAAAACCATACAAATACATGGAAATTAAATAACCTGCTCCTGAATGAGCATTGGGTCAAAAAGAAAATCAAGATGGGAATCAAAAAATTCTTCGAACTCAATGACAATAATAACACAACCTATCAAAACCTCTGGGATACAGCTAAGGTGGTGCCATGAGGAATGTTCATAGCCCCAAGTACCTGTATCAAAAAGTCTGAAAGAGCACAAACAGATGCTCTAAGGTCACACCTCAAGGAACTAGAGAAACAAGAACAAACCAAACCCAAACCCAGCGGAAGAAAGGAAATAACCATGATCAGAGCAGAATTACATGAAATTGAAAAAACACCAACAAAATACAAAAGATAAATGAAACAAAAAGCTGGTTCTAGGAGGCTGAGACAGGAGAACTGCTTGAACCCGGGAGGTGCAGGTTGAGTGAGCCGAGATCACACCACTGCACCCCAGCCTGGGTGACAGAGCAAGACTTTGTCTCAAAAAAAACAAAAGCTGGTTCTTTGAAAAGATAAAATTGACAGACCATGAGCAAGATTAACCAACAAAAGAAGAGAGAAAATCCAAATGATCTCACTAAGAAACGCAACAGGAGATATCACAACTGACACCACTGAAATACAAAAGATCCCCCAAGGCTACTATGAACACCTTTACACACATAAACTAGAAACCTAGAAGAGATGGATAAATTCCTGGATAGATACAACCCTCCTAGCTTAAATCAGGAAGAAATAGACACCCTGAACAGACCAATAACAAGCAGCGAGATTGAAATGGTAATTAAGAAATTACCACCAAAGGTAAGTCCAGGACCAAAGGGATTCAAAGCAGAATTCTACCAAACACTCAAAGAATTGGTACCAATCCGTTTGACACTATTCCACAAGATAAGGAAAGAAGGAACCCTCCCTAATTCATTCTATGAAAACAGCATCACCCTAATATCAAAACCAGGAAAGGACATAACCAAAAAAGAAAACTACAGACCGATATCCTTGATGAACATAGATGCTAAAATCCTTAACAAAATACTAGCTAACTGAATCCAGCGACATATCAAAAAGATAATCCACCATGACCAAGGGAGTTTCATACCAGGGATGCAGGGGTAGTTTAACATATACAAGTCAATAAATATGATACACCACATAAACAGAATTAAAAACAAAAATTACATGACCATCTCAATAGACACAGAAAAAGCATTTGACAAAATCCAACATCCCTTTATAATTAAAACTCTCAGCAAAATTGGCATACAAGGGACATACCTTAATGTAATAAAAGCCATGTATGACAAACCCACAGCCAACATAATACTGAATGGGGAAAAGTTGAAAGCATTCCCTCTGAGAACGGGAACAATACAAGGATGCCCACTCTTACCACTCCTCTTCAACATAGTACTGCAAGTCCTAGCCAGAGCAATCAGACAAGAGAAAGAAATAAAGGCATCCAAATCCGTAAAGAGGAAGTCAATCTGTCACTGTTTGCAGAAGACATTATCGTTTACCTTGAAAACTCTAAGGACTCCACCAGAAAGCTCCTAGAACTGATAAAAGAATTCAGCAAAGTTTCTGGATACAAGATTAATGTACACAAATCAGTAGCTCTTCTATACACCAACAGCGACCAAGTGGAGAATCAAATCAAGAATTCAACCCCTTTTACAATAGCTGCAAAAATAAAATAAAATAACTTAGGAATATACCTAACCAAAAAGTTAAGTCTTTCAGAAGATCTCTACAGAGACAACTACAAAACCCTGCTGAAAGAAATTGCAGATGACACGAAAAAATGAAAACACATCCCATGCTCATGAATGAGTAGAATCAATATTGTGAAAATGACCACACTGTCAAGAGCAATCTACAAATTCCATGCAATCCTACCACCATCATTCTACACAGAATTAGAAAAAGCAATTCTAAAATTCATATGGAACCAAAAAAGAGCCTGCCTAGCCAAAGCAAGACTAAGCAAAAACCACAAATCTGGAGGCATCACACTACCTGATTTCAAACTATACTAGAAGGCCATAGTCTCCAAAACAGTGTGGTACTGGTATAAAAACAGACACACAGACCAGTGGAACAGAATAGAGAACCCAGAAATAAAGCTAAATACTTACAGCCAACTGATCCTCGACAAAGCAAACAAAAACATAAAGTGGGGAAAGGACACCCATTTCAACAAATGGTGCTAGGATAATTGGCTAGCCACATGTAGGAGAATGAAACTGGATCCTCATCTCTCACCTTATACAAAAATCAACTCAAGGTGGATTAAGGACTTAAACCTAAGACCTGAAACTATAAAAATTTTAGAAGATAATGTTGGAAAACCCCTTCTAGACATTGGCTTAGGCAAGGATTTCATGACCAAGAACCCAAAAGCAAAGACAGTAAAAACAAAGATAAATAGCTGGGACCTAATTAAACTAAAGAGCTTTTGCACGGCAAAAGAAACAGCAGAGTCAACAGACAACCCACAGAGTGGGAGAAAATCTTCACAATCTATACATCTGACAAAGGACTAATATCCAGAATCTACAACGAAATCAAACAAATCGTAAGAAAAAAAACAAACAATCACATCAAAAAATGGGCTAAGGACATGAACAGACAAGTCTCAAAAGAAGATACACAAATGGCCAACAAACATATGAAAAAAATGCTCAACATCACTAATGATCAGGGAAATGCAAATCAAAACCACAATGCGATACCATCTTACTCCTTCAAGAATGGCCATAATCGAAAAATCAAAAAACAGTACATGTTGGCATGGATGCGGTGAACAGGGAACACTTCTACACTGCTGGTGGGAATGCAAACTAGTACAGCTGCCATGGAAAACCGTGTGGAGATTCCTTAAAGGACTAAAAGTAGAACTACCATTTGATGGAGCAATCCCGGTACCGGGTAACTACCCAGGGGAAAATAACTCAATATTCAAAAAAGATTCTTGCACACACGTTTATAGCAGCACAATTCACAACTGCAAAATCGTGGAAAACCCAAATGCCCATCAATTGATGAGTTGATAAAGAAACTGTGGTATATATATATATACAATGGAATACTATGCAGCCATAAAAAGAATGAATTAACAGCATTTGCAGTGACGTGAATGAGATTGGAGACCATTATTCTAAGAGAAGTAAATCAGGAATGGAAAACCAAACATCGTATGTTCTCACTGATATGTGGGATCTAAGCTGTGAGGATGCAAAGGCATGAGAATGATACAGTGGACTTTGGGTACTGGGGGGAAGAGAGGGAGGGGGGTGAGGGATAAAGGACTACAGGATATGGTGCAGTGTACACTGCTTGGGTGATGGGTGCACCAAAATCTCACAAATCACCACTAAGAACTTACTCATGTAACCAAATACCACCTGTACCCCAATAACTTACAGAAAATAAAAATAAAAACAAGAGTCAAGAAATTATAGCCATCAAGAGAAATCTGGTCTGCTACCTATTCTTGTGAATAAAGTTTTATCAAGAACAAGCCACATTCATTTGATTCCATGTCATCTAAGGCTGCTTTCTCACTAAAAGAGCAGAGCTGAGTAATAGCAACTGAGACCTCATGGCCAAAAAATACTACACTGCCCTTCACAAAAAGAGTGTGCCAATCCATTAGGTGATGGCAAGTCAGCATCCTTTCTCCATTCTCACATGAAACATTTTCAGCTGTAACTCCTGAATTTTCAGATGTAGAAGACACTTCTCCTGTTTCCAGCATTGGTATTTTCCTCATATTGACTGGAATGTAACAGAAACTAGGAGGAAAAGTCAAAACCATTGGAAAATATGTAAAGGCATCTTCACCATGGCAGTCATACTGATGCAAAATTGAGCAAATGATTCAAATGTTACTTATGTTTACAACAGGAATTTCAAAAACTGTTCAGCATCCCTTCCAGAAAATTTAGGTCTATTAAATTAATATTATTATTTAGAATTGGGAAACTTGGTGCTTTGCTGTTTTGTTTTGGCACTTTACAACTTTTTTTTCTGAGCAGTTTTATTAAGTTTACAGAAATATTAAATCAAAATTAGAGTTTCCATATACCCCTTCGCTACCACTCCCTCCTGTTTCCTCTGTTATTAACATCTTGCATTAGTGTGGCACAGCCGTTACAACTGAGGAGCCAATGCTGATACACTATTAACTAAGTTCCATAGTTTACATTGGGGCTCTTTGTGCTGTACATTCTATGAGTTTTGACAAATGTATAACTTATCATGACATGTATCCAACATTACAGTATCATACTGAATACTTTCATTGCCTTAAAAGTCCCATTTTTACCTCTTCTCTTAGCATAGCAATTATGTTTTTTTTAAAAAAAACTTTTTTTCAGTGGCTATCTTAGAGTTTGCAATACGCATTTACAACTAAACCAACTTCACTCTCAAATAACACTTTCCCATTCATGGATAGTGGAAGTACCTTATAATAAAGTATTCCCACTTTCTTCTTCTCATCCTTTACAACACTGGTGTCATTCATTTTAATTATCTATAAGCTATAATCACCATAAGTTTTGTTGCTGTTATTCTTCAGAACAAACTGTTGTCTGTCAGATCAATTAATAATAAGAAAAACTAAGAACTGTATTTTACCTTCATTCATCTATGATGCTCCTCCTTTCTTCATGTAGATCTAAGTTTCTAATCTACATCATTATCATTTTGTTGTTTTTTGATGAATATCTTTCAGTGTTTCTTACAAGGAAGGTTTACTGGTAACAAATTTCCTCAACTTTTGTTTATCTGAGAAAGTATTCCTCATTCGCTTCTGAAGGATAATTTCATTTGTATACAGAATTTGACAGTGTAAGTGTGATGACTGGAAGAAGAGATGGCCAGACAGCTGAGCTGGTAAAGCATTATTTCTGGGTGTGTCTGTGAGGGTGTTTGGGGAAGTAACTGGCATTTGAATCAGTGGACCGAGTGAGAAAGCTCTGTTGTCACCCATTGTGAGCAGGCACTACAAAGCCGGCTGAGGGTCTTAATCAAAGAAAAAGGCAGAGAAAAGGCAAATTCTCTCTTTTTTGGAACTGGGACACCCATCTCTTCCTGCTCTTGAATCACCAGAATGCCATGGTCTTCTGAGCTTTGGATTCCCAGGCTTATACCAGTGACGCCCGCCCCCCAGGTTCTGAGGCCTTTGGCCTCAGACTGAGACACACACTAGGGGCTTCCCTGGTTCTGAGGCCTTCAGACTTAGACTGAGCCATGCTACTGGCTTCTCTGATTCTGTGGCCTGTCATGGGACTTCTCAGCCTCCACAGTCATGTAAGCCAGTTCCCCTAATAAATCCCCTCCCATCCATCCGTCCGTCCGTCCGTCCGTCCATCCATCCACATCCTGTTGATTCTGTTTCTCTGGAAAGCCCTAATACACTGGGTTTTTTTCTTTCAGCACTTTATTTCACTCCACTCTATTCTTCCTTGCATGGTTTCTTAAAAGTCATCTCATATAACTCTGATCTGTCCTCCCCTGTAGTAAGGTGCTTCTTTCAAGAGTTTCTATTGGTTTTTGATTTTCTGCAATTGGAATAGGATATGTTCGAGCATAGATTTTTTGGTATTTGTCTTGCTCCATGTCCTCTGAGCTCCCAGGATCTATGGATAGTTGTCTATTATTAATTTTGGAAAATTTTCAGGCATTAATGCTTTAAGTCATTTCCAGGAAGATACTCAGCCATGCTGTGCCTCCATCATGTCTCTCCTACAGTCCCCTCATTGTCTCCCACACTCTCTTCTGGGGACGCATGATTTCTCCCTCTGTGGCCTCCAGCATTCCAGAACTTAATTCCTCTGCCCTATCTTTCCAGGTGAAAGAAGTGCTGTTCTCATTGCCTGCACAGCCCTGTGCTCACTGCTGAAATCTGTGTTCTACTGTCATACTCAGCGTCAGGTCTCTCAACACCCATCCCACCTGCTTCTTAGCCAACTAACGTCCACCATTCACCCATTCAGTCATCACTTTCTGTGGGAAACTACACCTTCCCTCCCCTCACTGCCCACCAACCTAACCTCCCTCAGCCCCAGGCTGGATTAATTGTATCCCCTCTATACTTATCTCTACCATTCAACCAGTAAAAGTAGAGATACAGTGGTCTCTTGGGATCTACAAGTAATTGGTCCTAGGACATTCTGTGGATACCAAAATCTGGGGATGCTCAGGTTCCCTACATAAAATTGCATAGTATTTGCATATAACCTACACACATCCACCAGCATACTCTAGATTACTAATCATCTCTAGATTACTTATAATATATAATACAATGTAAGTTATCAAACTGTATTGTTTTTGTTATTTTTTATTGCTGCATTTTTTTTCCTGAGTATTTTCCATCTGTGATTGGTTGAATCTGTCCATGCAGAACCCATGGATATGGAGAGCTGACTGCATTTCTTTATCACCTACTTGGTGCTAGGCACATGAAGGTGCTGAATAAACGCTTATGAATGAACCACCAACTGGTATGTTTGCTCCTCGAGGACAAGTATTACCACCTGCAACTGTCTGCATCCCACACCTGGCTGATCTCCTGCACCACGTCCTTTGACTCCATGGAGCTCAGGATCTTCCTGCCCCATGTGAAATGCAGCGAGCACAGCTTGAACTCCCCACATTCCAGCTACATGCCAGATCTTTCCAGCCAACCTGAAACAGAGGTGTCTGTGGATGAAGATGAGGAACCTCCCGTGGCCCCCTGCCAGCCCTGAATGTTGCTAGAGGGAATGGCTGAGGTTATACATTCTGGCAAATTCTGCTGGTCCTAACCAAAGCTGTCCAGTATGAAGGGAGTCTCCTTTGGAGGACACACCCTAGGAACAGTTGATTCTGCCTGGGGTTCCACCACTGCTGCTGGTGCTGTGGGTGACGGGGGAGGCCACAAGGCCATGCTGGAGGCTGTGCTGGGCCAGTCTCATCTCAAGGCGAGGTAGAGGACTGGCAGGCACTTTGACTGTTCTGCTGGCTTTTCAACCTGACTCTTGATCCTCCTCAAGCCACTGATTTTCTATTAGAGGAAAAAGAAAATGTGGGAAGAGCAGGCTCGCTGCTTTGGGCTGGCAGAGACCCTAGGCTCTACCTGGAAGGATGGAGAAGGATGGCAACAGTTGGTGGGTTCAGCTAAGGAAAGGACTTCACAGTGATGGTGTGGCCCTCCAGCTGCGGTGTCCTGCAGCCATTAATGAGTCCAGAATTTCCCTTACATGTAGCCCAAGGACAGCATTAACTCAGCGTACCAGGGGTCCTTGGAGTCAGGGAGTGGCTGGATGTAGTTTCAGTTCCTCTTCATAGCCCACATTTATCCATGGGTCCCTCATGATTTCCTCTGAAGTGCCTTTCTTACTGGGGTTTGGGAGCAGGAATTTCTTTAGGTGTTCATACTCCATAGACATGTAAAGGGAATGTGGTATATACCTGCTTTGGAAGCTCTACAATAGTTCTGTCCATTTTAAGACAGAAACCTGATGACCACCGACCACTGCACAGAGAATGACTCCCAGGCTGCCAACATGCATCTCAGAGCCATCGTACTTTTGCGTACGTTGCCTAGAAGAGTTCCAGGACAGCGTAAGAAGCACTGACACAGAAGTTATCTACCCTGTTGCCAAAGGTGAGCTCGTTCTAAAGCAAAGTCTCACACACACACACAAACACACACACTCTTCACATTGTCATTCACATATGAAAAGGGCCCCCCAAAAGAACTGTTTTCCCCAAAGTGCCTCCCTCCCTGACCAGTTCTTCAGTGTGACCATGAGCATGCAATGAGAGATGCTAACTGGCACGAAGGACATGACCAACAGTTTTTAATCAGTGCAAAGTGGATTGACCAATATGGGGTAAAGAACACTGGTGTCATTAACACCACACTTTTGCCAGACAAATCAACTTGTTCAGCTATGGAGAGGGAGAAAAGACACACTTAACCAAGAGTCAGAAGGCAGAAATTCAAATCCTAACTATATGATTTATTCAGGTCCCTTTAATTTCTATCAGTTTTCTCATCCTAAAATAGGAATAATAACGTCACAGGAATCCTGTAAGGATTAAATGGAATCATGTGTACCAAAGATCTCTGCAAACTTTAAAGCCCAAAATAAAAGTAACCTTGTATTGCTACCATTCATGCGTCAAAAACCAACTGTAAGTGAATTTGTGGGCCAGGTGCGTCATTAGCTGGCTGCCATGCCAGAGACTGGGTGAGCAACCTTGTAAGAGAATGGTCTTCAACTGTTTTCAGATAGAAAGTATTTTAGTTAGAGAAAATAGAGAAACATTCTACGATTTGTGCTGCATAACTTAAGAAAGATGAAAGCAGCAGGCAGACAGGGCTGACACAATATAGTAACAGTACACAATCGTGATTAACTCCCAGAACCAGGACACCGGGCTCCAGGGTAAGTGGGGAAAGTGCTTCTTTAAAGCCACAGCACTGCACCACGTAACATGGTGGGAAAATTCCAAACACTGATGATGGGCCATAGTCAGGACAGCCAAAGATTAAGCTGAATTTTATTCTAAACAAACAACTGCTTTATTTTCTTGCCTCTTAATTTTTAGCATATTAACTCCAATCCCAGAAATGTTTCAGTTACAGTCCAAAAGTATAATGTTCTTGCTTACATAACTTCAAACATCTATAGAGTTAAAGAATTCCTGGTGATTTAAAAAGTCAAATATACATATAATTGTAATTATATGTATGTTAAAAAAAACTAGAAGAACATTAAGTGTATATTACAGCTGTTGGGGTGGAAGGACAACATTTGGACTTGACAGAAAAATCACAACGGTGAACACACTAAGTTCTTGGCCATAAAGAAATATACATCTTCTATAAGTTAATAAATAAAAGACAACAAATTTAAAAGCCAAACAGGAAGACTGCAAATATATTCAAAATATCAAAATACAAATAACTTTATTATATAAACAGCTCACAAAAATCAATCCAGAAAACACCAAGAGCTTCAAAAAAAAAAAAAAAAAATTGAGAAGGTATAAGCTTATAGTTCACAAGAGAGGAGATGCAACCAACCAACAAACATATGGGCAAAACCCAACCTCAGAGAAACACCAACTAAAACAGAGGTTCCACTGCTGGCCTATTAACAACACAAGATAGTTAAGACAATCTCGAACGCTCATAGTTGTCGGCTGAATCTGTACACAGCTCCCATGTATCGCTGGCAGCAGCACAAACTGTTCCAACACTCTGAAAAATAATTCGGCCACATGTGTCAAAGCCTTAGATATGCTTCCACAGTTTGACTCAAAACGTATTCTTGAAAAGTGAACAATGACTAAAATAATTCAAACCATGGGGATTGTTATTAGGCATGAAGATCCCCATAACTGCAAAAACGTATCACAGCAAGAGAGGGAAAAAAATGGAAACATCCACCCAAACATCCAGCAAAATGTGAAGGTTCAGTCAAGGAGACATTATGCAGCCAGTGAAACATTCTAAAAAACATGCGAGACCAAGAGAATACTCACAACAAACTAGTGAAATAGAAAGACATACGAATAAATAAATAGCCAGATAGGTGTGAACGGACAGATGTACAGAAGAAGTTCCTAGAAGGAAGTATTCTAAAATGCCAAATGGTTTATTAGCAAGGGTAGGATTATCAGAGATTCAACAGCTTGTCAAAAATCACAGCTATTAAGTGAAAGAGGTGGGATTCAAAACCAGGCCCTTGCTCTATGCTATTCTCCAGATGACTTTTTTTTTTTTTAGTATTTATTATGGAAATCTTAAACATACATAAAAGAAGAGAGACTAGCATAAGGAACCTCCAAGTTCCCATCACCCAGCTTCAACATTCTGTCTCTTGTTTTAGCTGACTCTCCCCCTCGACATACTTTTATGCTGTTTGTTGAGGGAGCTCTTTAAAGCATTGTATTGTTTCATCCATAAATGATTGTTTGTATCTCTACAAATGACATTGCACCCAGCCCCAGGTCAATTTTTCCACATGGTCTAAAAGTTATTTTACAGTTGATGTGTTAGAATCAGGATCCAATCAATGTTTCTATTTAAAAAAGAAGAACAAAAGCTACCTTTATACAAACAAGGGCGTATGCTTATATGAATACAGAGAAAGGGCTAGAGGGTTGCATACCAGGGGTTAATTATCCTGAGAATGAGATTGGAGAAGGGTGGAGGGGCCAGGGAAATTGTGCTTTTAAGTATTTTTATATTGCCTTCCCTGCGGCAATAAGCATGTACATACATGTTTTAGAAATGTAGGTAGGCCTTAGACCACACAGAAAAGCCCACTTCCAGAGCCCTGCAGGGCAGCTGCTGGCTGGAGATCCAGGCAGCAGAGGGTCTCCTTAAGAACGCTGACCACAGGAGGCTTCCTCTTGGCAGCTCTGAGTTACATGCACTTTTTTGGGCTGGGGGTGGTGCTCACTTCTCCAGTAAATTAACTATCTTAAGAAAGTGATTATAACAAATAATAGTATCCTTTACATTAAAGAAAAAGGGAAGAAAAAAAATTACTGTGCCAAGCTCTCTGACAGTAATCTTCAGTGGGCTTGCCTGGGCTTGTCGTCATATTCTTTCTTCACTCCTAGTGTCTAGTCCAGTGCCAGACACTCAGTGAAACGGTGGCCGGGCTGACCGGATCTGGGGACGCATGGGCTCTCTGGAAGCGTTCTTCTTTCATCTCCTCAACAACAGCGGCAGAGACCTCAAAGGCTGTGTGAAATTCCTGCCATAAGAAGCTATAAGATGCAGCTTCTGAGAGGGGTGTCAGCTAGATTTGTTTCACAGGACAGATGCCATTCCTTGATTCTGTACTGTGTGCCCTGCACTGTCTTTTAAACCAATAAATCTGGTCACAAGAGCAACTGCCAAAACCACTATAAAACCTGAGTGCCCTAATTACATCCTAAAAGGTCACAATCAACCCGTGATGGCTCCTCCTGATCTTCAATACAATTCATGCCAAGGAGAACAACCAGATAAATCCAAATTAACCAAACATCTGAGCAGAACAACTCCTCTTCCACGGGTCACCTCTGGGTGACAAGAGGTCCAGTTCAAATCTGACCTTTAACTGAAAGGTCCAAGAGGTGAAAAGTTTGATATTCTATTACTACTTCCACACAGAATTACATGAAAACCAGAAATTCCGATTTGTAGGTGCGGATCTTTAATGCTGTGTCTCCTTTCTCCCCCCCCACCAAAAAAGTATTTTAAAGGTTTAAACCAAAATGAATTTTGCCCCTAATAAATTTTAAAATATTACTAAGACATTTATAATGAAAGTTACCAGAGAAACTTGTTTTTCAACTATCCTTTAGTCCTATAAAAACTAGGCCAAAACTCATTTAAGCTTAATTTTTCCATTTAAAAAATCCAGCCATAAAAGAGAATGGGATAGTACTGAGAATATATAAAACAATTCTAACTTTTCAGTTCTAATGAAAAGTCCAAATAAAGGTAGTAATCTTTTTCTTACAGAAAAACTTGTTTCCAACAGAAATGTATTTGGAAATATGATTTTTAAGTGCTGTCAAGGTACTGTGGTTCTACAGATACTGTGCTTCTCTGCCCTTGCAAAAGAATCAACTGCCCTGGAGGATAATTCCCACTTTAGCTACCAGAGAGCAAAACCCTGGCCTTTTCCTGCTCACTGTTAACTCCTGGAGGATTCTGCCCAGTAAAAGCTAAGGTAGAAATGGAGGGAATCTGTTCAATCAGGATTTATTCATTTAGAGTTCTACATCGAATTTTCAACAACCAATTAGCACCCGCATTGGTGAAACTCCAGAAAGGTTGGGAACAGGAACCTGCACGACAGAGTTCTGCATGCAGGAAAGTGCTGGTGACCAACAGCCAGTCACACGCAGGGCACGTCTACCCAACACAAGCCTTGAGCATTCCACAGTTCCTATTAAATATTTCCGAGTTTCTTTCTTTTTTTTTTTTTTTTTGAGATGGAGTCTCGCTCTGTCGCCCATGCTGGAGTGCAGTGGCACGATCTCGGCTCACTGCAAGCTCCGCCTTCCGGGTTCATGCCATTCTCCTGCCTCAGCCTCCTGAATAGCTGGGACTACAGGTGCCTGCTACCATGCCCGGCTACTTTTTTTGTATTTTTAGTAGAGACAGGGTTTCTCCATGTTAGTTAGCCAGGATGGTCTAGATCTCCTGACCTCATCATTCGCCCGCCTCGGCCTCCCAAAGTGCTGGGATTACAGGTGTGAGCCACCGCGCCCGGCCCCGAGTTTCTAAAATACAAGTTCATTTCCACACATGATTACCTGACTATAACCATCACTTATCAGTATTTTTTCCTCTCTCTCTCTCTCTCCAAAGAATTTTCACTTCCTAGGTAAAAATCATACAGTAATGACTAATAATACTATGCATATATTTTGCCATAATTGACATAAAAGGCCACATATATGATTCCACTTATATGAAAGTTCAGAATAAGTAAATCCACGGATGCAGAAAGTGGGAAAGGATGATAATGGATTTAGGGTTTTCTCTGGGAGTGATGAAACTGTTCTGGACTTAGATAATGGTGATGTTTGTACAACTTTGTGAATAACTGTGCTTCAGAATTCCTCTGAGCATTAGTTTAACATCATTAGCACCATAAACACAGAACCCCAAAAAACTGAACACAAAAAGAAATACAAGATGATATCATTTTTTAAAAAGTACCCAACATGACTAAATTCCTGAAGTCTGATTCCAGATCAGTTGAGGCTAAGGTACACCACAGCCAGGAGTGAAAAGGTACCAGGAGGGCAGGAGAAAGCTTTACCCTCGCAGTGATGGAAACAGAGCTCAGGTATTGAAACCCAGGGTGAAGAGTAACAAATAAAGCAGCAGAACAACTCCAAGCTAAACAGATCGACCTTGCGGGAAGATGTGAGTGGCCTAGACTGTCTAATCCTTGACAAACAACACCACCAACTCCATTCCAGCAAGACTGCCAGGAAGACATGAAAATAAAGAAGCTAAACAAGGCAAAATCCCAAGTGATATCAAGAGTCTACATATGTTTATTCAAATAACAAAGTACTTGACCATCTCAACAAGAATGTTCAGGAATGAGAGAGGAACAAAATCAAGAAAATACTACTAAGCTATTCATAATGAAAGGATTGGATAAAAAGATATTCTCCTAAATTTATACTATTACATAAAAACAAAGTTTCATTCGTCTCGACTTGTCAAATCTTTAGGATGAAATAAACCAATATCACTGCTGACAAATATAATAGCTACGGTAAACAAGCATGCCAAAATCAATGTAGACTTTCAGAAAAGGTCAAGAAACCAACCGTCAGCTTAAATTGGTTAATTTCATTAAAACTGTTAAACATGACAGGATGTCACTAACTCCCAGGTTCTTTTACATGAGCAAAGTTGGATTAATTTGACCCAAATTTTGTATGATAGCTTTTCCAATTTCCAAAAATACATCAACTTTGTCACTGATCTTACAAATTCTGCTTTCCTTCTCTAGCTCTATCTCAAAAGAAACTTCTCGAAGGCCATAAATCCTTGACATAGTGAAAGCAAAATAATCATAGCACTCAGCAGTGCCGTTAACATTTCTGAGCCGCGAGGGTTTAAGCAGGCAGATGCTATGGAAAGTGCCTGTTAGGAGAGGGCAGCCCAGAGTTCAGAACGCACCACAGCTGCGAGGGATTGAAGCTGCTAGCTATGGAATCCAGCCTAGGAGAAACTCTGGGCACAGTTCCGGCATCCGAAATAAATTAAAGTAAACAGTGTTGCTCTCTCTCTCATCCACCCTGTTAGCAGCCTCTCGGCAGAGCGAGCGGGAGACCACACACTCGGACCACACAGCGCCAGCTGAACTCACTCGCACGCAACATCTACAAGCTGTCACTCTGCAGCAGCCCAGAGAGGGAGAAGGATGAGGTTAGGGAGGGGGAGACAGGACCGCAGGAAGAGGGGGAGGGGAGACAGGCGAGTCTTCCCCATGTGCAGCTGGAGAGAGTGATGTGTGGTTTGGAGAAGGGGGAGGGGTGGAATCCATAACCCTCCCTGAGAAAACAAGCTGGTCGTGGCCTTGTGTAGTCTTGACCTGTTCTCCCCCATACCAATTTAGTAGCTGATGAAGGATTAACAAAGCATCCATTTAACATCAATTAACCTCCTATCCATCACAGGGCAAAAGAGAAAATTACTATTACAAAAGCATTTCACTAAAATCAAGACAAAAGGCCACATTTTCTTACAATGTATACTGTACACTTAAGTAAATACATTTTCCTCATAGATGTACTATATTAATTTTAAACCATCTGCCTCTTTTCCTTTAATGAAGCACACAGGGATGGATTTAAAGTGTTTTCTGCAATAGAAGTCAGAAAATTTGAATTCTGTAATTTTCCCATATTTAATTTCTCAAATTAAAACTGGCACTATTTTAATTTTCCAAAAGATTTACTACTAGAAAAAAAGACAGTTAGTTATTTTTCACAGAACTTCAAACTAAAAATACATAGAAAAAATTAGCAGTAATAATATAAAGAAAAAAATCAGAAAATGAAACCACAAGTGAAAGTAGTTTTAGAATCATAAAAGCAGTACTTTTTACTATTTAGTAAAGAAGAGTTTCGCTGATTTCAATAGCAGACAAGAAATTGAGCAAAATGAGTGATCACGGTCTCACCCTGTCACGCTCCCAGATACTCTTCTCAGCTAGAGAAGGCCAGGAACCGGAAAAATACAGAAGCTGTGACTCACTGAAGACTAGGATAACCTCTACTCAACAGGCTATGGAAGGCCTCATGATGTTAAAACACTATTTCCCTAACAGACTATAGAAAGGTGATTTTCCCCACAATCATTTGAAAACACACACACACACACACACACACACAACCCTCCCAAACGTCCAACCTTCCCCACATATGACTCAACCTGGCAGCGCTGGCGTCACCAGGGAACAAATCAGGCAGAATCTCGGTAGCCTCAGCTGTCCAGAACCATTTGGGTCCAGAGGACCCCAGAAGAATCCTGTTGCAGAGCTGCCTAGTGAGTTTCAACAGTAAAATTAGACTCAGCCAGACTCTCAGGGCACCCTAAAATATAATCAAAGTAAAGAATTCACCAAATCTTTCTAGAGTCAGGCCCAACCTACCCTAAGACAGACTTGTCCCTGCTGGGCTAGGCTGGGCTGGACCCAAAGGGATCACCCAGAGATATTGGGAAAAGGGTTTGGGAAAATGGTGATTTTCTTCCCCAGTTCTCTATAAATACAGACTCCACTCTTCCTGAGTGAGATCAAGACCAAGTTACATTAGCACTGCCACAAATTCTACCATATAACAGCACACAGTGGGACAAGTCTCAGAGACAGGGTCATGAACTCTGTAATCCAGTTTTCCAAATTAATCCTCTTACTCCTCCTGCTCCATCCCCAAATCACGGTTAACAAAAATACAATCATGCACAGATCTGAAAGAACTCATGGGGTCCAAATTGTGTAGAGTCAGGGTCTGATAAGGGCAGAAGACTCGCTGGGTCTCAGAAGGACCATTTGCAGAAGGGAAGGACTGAACAGGTAAGAAGTAATGTATCCCGCTTTCCTGGACCTCTTTTTTTTTTTTTTTTTTTTGAGACGGAGTCTTACTCTGTAGCCAGGCTGAAGTGCAGTGAGGCTCACTGCAACCTCCGACTCCTTGGTTCAAGCGATTCTCCTGCCTCAGCCTCCCAAGTAGCTGGGATTACAGGCATGTGCCACCATGCCCAGCTAATTTTTTTGTATTTTTAGTAGAGACGGGGTTTTATCGTGTTGGCCAAGATAGTCTCAAACTCCTGACCTCGTGATTCGCCCTCCCTGGCCTCCCAAAGTGCTGGGATTACAGGTGTGAGCCACCACACCCGGCCTCCTGGACCTCTTTTTATACTTCTTTTCCTTCTCTACGTCTACAAACAAAAAATAAATGAACTACTATCTGTGGTTTCAAATGAAAGCATATTTGTTTATATTTTAATTCTTTTGGGAAAATAATCCAATAACTTAAACCATATAACTGATAAATGACACTTGATTTTTATTTATTTATTTTGGGCATGGGAATAAAGACCTTCCCTCCCGCTACAATGTTTGGAGGTAAGGGATTAAGGGGATGAGAATGTGCATGAGATGACTAGGAAGCAATACTGGAAGCCAGACAAGTATATAGGGAACGCCTGATAACTTAGTTCTCAAGCCCCCACATAAGAGATCTGTTACATAAATACTGGATTACTCAGCTGTTCTCATAAAACAAGCACTGGATTCTATCTTAATTGGAAGAGTTACTTAGAGGTCTCCTTTACTCCCCAGGAACCATAAAACCCTCTGCCTTAGCATGCCACGTCTCTTCCTAGAGGACAAGGACTGTCACCATGTTGCACAGGGAAAGGCTGCAGGTCTAAAGGTGACTGGACTTCCAACCGATGCCACTGGACATTGATGACATGTCAAAAATGAACCAGGCCAGTGCAAACTCATCCCCCTCCACCCACCCCCAACAAATAAATGAAGACAAAAACTTCAAAGAAGATACACTACTTAATAGGAAAACAAGAGTTTCACACAAGAGCATAGCATTATTTATTCACAAATCTATTGCCGGTAGTACTCAATGTCCTACTACTCTATTAGATCTATATGGATAGATAAAAACAGTAATTCTTAGTATTTTAGGAAGTATAGTTTTTCAGAAAAAAACATGTCAGGGTTCTGTTTTCCCAGAAAGACAGATCACCTGAACAAGACTGAAGAAATCATTATCAAATACTATTCTTTTTTTTTTTTTTTTTTTGAGACAAGGTCTCACTCAGTCACCCAGGCTGCTGGAGTGCAGTGGTCCAATCACGGCTCACTGCAGCCTCAGGTGATCCAGGCTCAAGTGATCCTCCCACTTTAGCCTGCTGAGTAACTGGGACCACAGACCTGTACCACCACACTCGGCTAACTTTTTTGTAATTTTTGTAGAAAAGGGGTCTCACTCTGTTGCCCAGGCTGGTCTCAAACTCCCAGGCTCAAGCTATCCTTCCACCTCGGCCTCTCAAAAGTGCTGGGATTACAGGCATTGAGACACTGAATTTATCTTCAAATAATATTTATTTCTATCTCTACCTAGTCCATCAAGAAGATTTGCGATACAATGACTAGTCACCCAGATCCTCAAAAGATGACAGTATTGGACTCCTATACCCCAGAAAAACAGATAAACTAGTGCTGTGAAAAGGAAACATCCTTGGATTTATTCAGTCAAATAAATGTTTATTATACACTTGCTATGTCCCAGGCACTACCCTGAGGAAATGACAGGAACACGATTTTGTGACCAGCAGCTCAAGAATGACTTTGGCCTTCCACAGAGTGATCATAGCTGAAACCAGACAGCACTGGGATGGGTGAGAAGTTGGCTACAAACAACTATTTCAAGAAATGTGACTGGAAAGGGAAAAAGAGAGGAATTTTAAAAGGGCAATGTGAAATCAAGGGAGGATTCTACTTTTTTCTGTTTTGCTTTATTGTTGTCTGTCTCTAAGCATGTATAAAGGCCAACAGAAGGAAGCCTTTAGTAAGACATGAACACCTGAGAGAAGTCCTCACAAAGGTAGGGGTAGATGGGATCCACAGCCCAGGTAGGGGATTGGTCTTAGCATAAATACAACCTCCTCCACTGTGACTGGGGAGGAGGAACAGTTTTGGGCAGGAAGCCCCTGGGATTCTCCACTTACATCTCTTTTATTTATGATGTAGGTGGCAAGACCACTAGCTAAGAGTGTGTGTAAATGATGTGAAAGGATGAGAGGTTTGAAAAGCCTGAAAATGCTGAAAGTACATTCTGCAGAGATCAGAAGCGGGTACTGATGAGGAAAATTCTGGAAGATTCCTTGATGGCCCAGCTGAGCTGGTGACCATGGATTTATAGGAGCACAGATCTGGATACTGTGATTTTCCCCAGCTGGCCCCAGCAACTCAGGTCAAGCATTACAGGAGGTAGAGAGTTGACACTGCCCAAGGCTGAGAAGCTGCCCAGCAGATGCTACAGAAGAACAACGATACAACTGAGCACACCAGCATGACAGTGACTGAAGATCACAGAAGCTCCTGACAGGTGCAGTGGTGGTGAGTGAGACTGAGAAAGTTGAGAGACTATAAGCGAACAGTGGGAGGCCTGCACTTTGGATTTCAGAAGTGGACCAGTTCCAACACTGAGGCATTTCAGTGTTACTCTTCCAGCCCCCAGCACTACTTCTCTGGCAATAGTTGGACCCTCCTCTGGACAGCCCCACTTTCTCCTTCTGTCCCTTCGGGTTACTGTTAGCTTGCCTTTGCTCCTCACCACTCCTTGTATATTCCCTAATCCCCTCTGCACCTTTCTTCATTTGAGCTATCGGGCATGACTTCTGATTCCTGCTGAGACATACACCATATCACTCACATGGGGTTTTCATTAAAATTAATCTAAAGCCAAACATGGCCTTTTGTCTCGTTTTGTCTTTTGCTAAAATTATAATACAATGAAAGTTAAATCATATGCCCTCCAAAATCACAAACCTTTAAAATGAGAAAAGGCCTTTAAAAATTCATCCATGCTTACAAAGGAAACAAAGGGGCAGCCTTGTGCAAAGTGTCACTGTTAGCAAGCAGCAAAGGGAAAAAAGGCCTTCAACGCTGCACTTGTCACTGAGCGCTTAAGATGTGCCAGGCACTAGTCTTGAAGCTCTCTGGATCCACCCTGAGCAGCTCACCTTCTCATAAACTGAAATCCAGTCTTCCCTAGTCCTGTGTCCAGTGTTCTTTCCATTATTGGCACCAAGATTTACTGTGGAAAATATTACACAGAAAAATTGATAAACCCAAAAACAAAAATAAAGCAAACTGGATGATGTATTTTTAATCTGAAATGCTACCAAGGGAATTAAGGTAAAGGATGTTCAGGAAGCTTTTGAGCTGGCCTAATATAATTTTCCAGGAAAAACCAAAAAATAGAACTGTCTAACAAATCAGTTCCAAACTCTTCTGCCTGTCAGTCAAGGCACTCCACCAATAATCCAAAATGCACTCGCTTACCAGCCCGTGGGCCTTTGCTCCTGGCATGCAGCCCAGGTGTTCACACGCCTTCCTTCATCAAGCTCTTATCATCAAAGCTTCCCAATTACTCTAGCCCCAAAGGATCCTTCCCATCTCTGAGCTTCTGCTGGACTTACACTCAATACTACAGAGTTTAGTTCTTAGCTATTCTTTAATTGAGAGGGCAAAAATATCCCTTATGAATCCAGGCTAATATTATTTGATTTTTAATATATGTGTCAGGCATACAGTAAGACTGGAAGATACAAAAACAATTAAAACTAATCCCGATCCAGCATGAGTTTAGTCTTTTACTGGTGTATGTAAACACCATGAATAATATTGCCCCTAACACAACAGAAGTGCTATAAGACAAGTGCTAAGTGGTTATAGGATTCACTGAGTTGGAAAATTTCAAGGCAGGAAGGACTTCAGAGATAATCTAACTGCATGTATTCTCTGAATACACAAAAAAGGAAACAGTCCAAAGCATCTAAGCAACTCAGCCAGTACTATGAAGCAGACCAGATTAGACCAAGGACCAGTGTACAGTTGCTTTGACGCCTAAGCCAAAAATACCTTTTGACTCTGTGATTTTCAAATTGAGATCTGCCAGGCACAGTAGGTCACACCTATAATCCCAGCACTGGGAAGCTGAGGCCAGAGGATCACTTGAGTTCAGGAGTTCAAGACCAGCCTGGGCAACACAGTAAGACCTCACCTCCACAAATAATTTTCAAAATGAGCCGAACCCGGTGGCATGCACCTATAGTTCCAGCTACTTGGGAGGCTGAGGTAGAAGGATTTCTGGAGCCATGGCAGTCAAGGCTGCAGTGTGTTGTGATTGTGCCACTGCACTCTAGCCTGGTTGGCAGAGCAAGACCCCCTTTCAATCAATCAATAAACTGAGATCGAAGGATGCCAATGTGTGTGTCACCCACTGCTTTAAGATTCATAATTTCCCGGAGGGCGCAGTGGCTCACGCCTGTAATCCCAGCACTTTGGGAGGCCAAGGCGGGCGGATCACGAGGTCAGGAGATCACGACCATCCTGGCTAACACAGTGAAACTCCGTCTCTACTAAATATACAAAAAAATTAGTTGGGCGTGGTGGCAGGTGCCTGTAGTCCCAGCTACTCGGGAGGCTGAGGCAGGAGAATGGTGTGAACCTGGGAGGCAGAGCTTGCAGTGACCAGAGATCTCACCACTGCACTCCAGCCTGGGCGACAGAGTGAGACTCTGTCTCAAAAAAAAAAAAGATTCATAATTTCCCTACAATTACTTTTAAGTTTGTGCATTCATATCAATAATTTTAAACTATACTCTAAAGCATACTCTAAGCATATGATTAGACGTCAACACTACCACCACGTGATTTCAGCAGGCAGTCCAGAGGGTCCAAGAACATATTCCCCAGGATCTGAGTACAATCAACATCCTAGTACGTACACTGCTTAGCAGAGTGATCAATGAACGTTATTTCCCAGTTTCAAGATCCTCTCAACAGTGACCTAAAGTTCATCCGTTCAATAAACATTTAAGCACCTACTATGTGGCAGACGCTGGACTAGGAACCCTGGCTAGATTAAGATGGGTAAACTGGAGAATGAGTGGAAAAGTAACTGAGAGAGCACCTCTGTAACTAGCATTTCCTGTATGGCCTAATCTTGCTGCTGCTTGACACTACAAAGTTCTTTGCTAGAAGACTATTTTTTCAGTACCAACTTCATTTTCCACATGATTCTTACATAACGGGCTTCCAAGAACTTAGCAAGTTAATAACCATCTTTTAGAAAAGTAATACAGTTGACCCTTAAGCAACATGGGTGTGAATGAGGCAGGTCCACTTATACACGGATTTTTTCAACAAAAGTTGCACTGAGTGTGCCTGCATCTCCCACTTCCCTTTCACTTCCTCCATCTCTTCCATCTCTGCCACTCCTGAGACAATCGCTCCTCCACAATCTGCTCATGAAGACTACGGGGATAATAACCTTCATGATGCTCCACTTCCATTTAAAGAAGAGTAAATACATTTTCTCTTCCTTGTGATTTTCTTAACATTTTCTCTCTCTAGCTTACTTTAAGAATACAGTATATAATACATATAACATACACAATACATGTAAGTCAACTGTTTATGTATCAGTAAGGCTTCTGGTCAACAGTAGGCTATTAGTAGTTAAGTCCTGGGAAAGTCAAAAGTTACATGGCAAGTTTTGACTGCGTGGGCACCCCTAACTGCAGTGTTGTTCAAGGGTCAACTGTAGTTCAAAATGGCATTCAGTACAGGAAATTAAATACTTGACAAGAAAAAAAGATCCACTTTCTAAAACTTCCAAGAGTTGTTCCAAGTCACACTGGGGGACCTCTGCTTCTCTGCTTAATATTTATTAAGTTTCTACTTAGGCAAACAAGTGAACATGTAAGTACTAAGCACACATCACCCTCTTTATATTACTACTCTGGGAATCGCCAACTTTTAGCACAAAAAAATCATCTTTGGGAAGATTCTGGCTTTCAGTTGATTTGTCATTTAAAGGAGTCAGTTACACAAAGCATGGGCAAGTACATACCAACATTCATAAACAAAACATTATTATGCATTAGAAGACAGATCCACATAAGCTCAAAACTAACCTTTCAATATTGCATAGTGCACACAAATGATTTAATTAAAAGTGTGGCTAACTCAGAAAAAATATTTTTTAAGTGTTCCTTGTAAGTTTACTCACAGATTCATAAAGGCATCAAACTTAAAATTTCTCAGACATTAGTAGGTTGACCTTTGGCAGATTAAAAATAACTTCCATTCAAAGACGAGTTCTTTCAAGGACTATTTATCGGAATTACTGAAGTGTTTTCTTAACAATTTTGGGATACAGGGCCACGCATCACCAGGCTTCCAGGCTGCTGGTGTGCGGATCTGGAGCCGGCGCGCAAGGCCTCGATGGCTCAGGCTCTTTGCCCGAGCATTCTGAGCCGCCGCGCCCCTCTCCGTCAAATGGGGTCACACGGCAGCGTATACCCGCGCGAGGACCAAGTACCTGCACGCAAACGCTGACCACAGTGGCTGGCGCCTTTTAAGCGCTCAGAGCGGCCGGAGCGGGATGCACGCCTAGGCAGACAGGTAAAACCTGCCTCGCGTTCACTTTTCCGGAGAAATTCTCAAATCTCACGGAGTGGCAACTGCGCAAGGGCGAAGCGGCGCAGTCGGGGGCCAGCTCCAGCGGGCGCGGCCTGGAGTCAGCCCTCTGCAGCCCACGCCCCGCACCGGCGCAGGTGGGGACCGCAGGGGTGGAAACTGCGGGGGTGGGAGCTGCGGGTGTGGGCGCGGAGCCCAGCAGGCGGCTGACGGCGGGGATGGGGGCGGTGGGGCTGGGAACCGCGGGGCGTCGCGGGGCCCCGCAGGTGACCGATGGCGCGAGTGGGCGCGGCTGTCCCTTCACAGCTGAGGCCTGGACGGACGCCGCCGGCGGCCACCTCCGTGCAGCTGACGTCCCTGTCCCGCTGGCCTTCGGCCAGGCCCTCCAGCCTCCCACACATACCTCCAGCCGTCCTGCCGCAGCTCACGGCCGGCACAGACAGGGCCCGGTAGGTCTCGCCGAAGACTCCGCGGCCGCCAGCTGCCGGCGCCTCACTTCCGCCCGCCGCGAGCGCCGAGCGCGTAGATCCGCCTGGCAGTCGAGCGCCGAGTCCTGGATGGGCGGAGCCTTCATGGGAGGGTAGAGGAGGGGAGGAGACCGGCGGGGGTGCGGGAGGTCAGCAGGGGCCGTGGGCGGTGGACGCTGGAATACCTTGGGTTCCGAGGGACCCAGCTTACTGAATGGACACGAGTAGGAGGTTTTTGCTGGGCGTCTTTGCGGTGGCGGGAAGTGGGGAGCGGTGAGGGAGGGAAAGAAGGATACAAGCTCAAGGGGCGGGCCGGGTGCACCATCCATCCCTGTGCCCTCGGGTCATCGCAGAGAGACTGTGGGATGATAGTGTGTTTGTGGGGCCACAGTTCCTAACAATGGGCCCTGCATCGGGTCAGAGGACCGCTCCGGAACAGGGGGATGCACAAGGTCAAGAGAATGCATGGAATCAGAGGGCTGCACCAGGTCAGGGGGGCTGCACCGAGACCAAAGGAAGCATCAGGTCAGGAAGATGCACTGGAGTGTGCATCCCCAGGGGGCCACACTAGGGAAGGAGGATGCACCAGGTTAGGAGGCAGCACTGGGTCAGAAGGATGCACTGGAATCAGGGGACTGTACCAGGTCCGGGGGGGTGTGCATCAGGTCAGGAGGAGGCACTGGGGTCAGGGGGCAACACTGAGTCAGGGGCAGCCCTAGGTCAGGAGGATGCATGGGGTCAGGGGGCTGCAGGGGTTTGAGGGCTGCACTGGGTCAGGGCACTGTACCAGGTCAGGGGATGCGCAGGATCCTGGCGGTTGGGGGGATGCTCGGGGTCGGGGGATGCTCGGGGTCAGGGAGTTCTCGAGGTCGGGGGGATACTCGGGGTCGGGGAGTTCTCGAGGTCGAGGGGATGCTCAGGGTCGGGGGTTCTCAAGGTCGGGGGGTTGTTTGGGGTCGGGATTCTCAAGATCGGGGGATACTCGGGGTCAGGGGGTTCTCGGGGTCAGGGGGATACTTAGGGTCGAGGGATGCTCTACGTCAGGGGGATGTTCGAGGTCAGGAGCTACGGCCAGGGAGGAAGGACAATCAGGAAAGTGGGGGTAGCGGATTCTGGAAGCTAAATAGTTTCAGGAAGGAGGAATTGATAGCCAATGTTCAGAAGTACTGTGAGGCCAAGACTCCAGAGAGAATTGAGTTTGGCATATGCCAGTCATTGACATCCTTGACAAAAGCAGTTTCAAAGGAGTGTGGGGAAGTTACAGCTCGTCGAGGGGACTGTGAAAAGAATATTAAGTGAAGTGGAAAAAAGTAAGTTTCAACAACCTAGGTTGGCAGATTTAGCAATAAAAATACAAATACCCAGTAAAGTTGAATTGCAGATAAACAAGTAATTTGTAGTCTAGATATATCACTAAACTAATGTTGCATGGGATATACTTCTACTAAAACATTGTTTTGAGAGGTGACAGCATGCTGGCAGCCCTCACAGCCCTCGCTCTGGGCACCTCCTCGGCCTTGGCACCCACTCTGGCTGCGCTTGAGGAGCCCTTCAGCCCACCGCTGCACTGTGGGAGCCCCTTTCTGGGCTGGCCAAAGCCGGAGCGGGCTCCCTCAGCTTGTGGGGAGGTGTGGAGGGAGAGGCGCGGGCGGGAACCAGGGCTGCACACAGCGCTTGCGAGCCAGCGTGAGTTCCGGAGGGGTGTGGGCTCAGTGGGCCCTGCACTGGGAGCGGCCAGCCGGCCTGCCGGCCCGCCGCCCCGCCCCCCGGGGCAGTGAGGGGCTTATCACCTGGGCCAGCAGCTGCTGTGCTCAATTTCTCCCCGGGCCTTAGCTGCCTTCCCGCGGGGCAGGGCTCGGGACCTGCAGCCCGCCATGCCTGAGCCTCTCTCCCGCCATGGGCTCCTGCGCAGCCCGAGCCTCCCGGACGAGCACCGTCCCCTGCTCCACTGCGCCCAGTCCCATCGACCACTCAAGGACTGATGAGTTCAGGCACACGGTGTGGGACTGGCAGGCAGCTCCATCTGTGGCCCCCCTGCGGGATCCACTGGGTGAAGCCAGCTGGGTTCCTGAGTCTGGTGGGGACTTGGAGAACCTTTATGTCTAGCTCAGGGATTGTAAATACACCAATTGGCACCCTGTATCTAGCTCAGGGTTTGTGAATGCACCAATGGACACTCTGTATCTAGCTACGCTGGTGGGGACTTGGAGAACCTTTGTGTCCACACTGTATCTAGCTAATAGTGGGGATGTGGAAAACTTGTGTGTCTAGCTCAGGGATTGTAAACGTACCAATCAGCACCCTGTCAAAATGGACCAATCAGCTCTCTGTAAAATGGACCAATCGGCTCTCTGTAAAATGGACCAATCAGCAGGATGTGGGTGGGGCCAGGTAAAAGAATAAAGGCAGGCTGCTGGAGCCAGTGGTGGCAACCTGCTTCCCTCTGCCTCCGCACTGTGGAAGCTTCCCTCCGCCTCCGCTCTGTGGAAGCTTTGTTCTTTCGCTATTTGTGATAAATCTTGCTACTGCTGACTTTTTGGGTGCACACTGCCTCTATGAGCTGTAACCCTCACCGCGAAGGTCTGCCGGTACGTTCCTGAAGCCCGGGAGACCGCGAACCCACCGGGAGGAACGAACAACTCCAGATGCTTTGCTTTAAGAGCTGTAACACTCACCGTGAAGGTTTGCAGCTTCATTCTTGAGCCAGAGAGATCACGAACCCACCAGAAGGAAGAAACTCCACACACGCCGCCTTTAAGAGCTAACACAAACCGCGAGGGCCCGCGGCTTCGTTCTTGAAGTCAGTGAGACCAAGAACCTGCGAACGCCAGACAGAGTTTTAGTATTTGTTAGTGTAAGTACGGCCTAAATATTGCACAGGACATACGTATACTAAATTATTATTTATCTGAAGTTCACGTTTAACTGGATGTTCTGTATTTTCATCTGGCTACTTGGATAACCATTGCGAGTTTTGTGACAAAGGGAGCAGAGATGTGTGGTAGTTGCTAGAGGGGCATGGCGTCAAGGAAAAAGTCTGTTTTAAGATGGGAGCTATTAACGAAATGGGTAAAGAGGGAACTGCTGATGCAGGAGACAGGGAGCAGCTGCAGAGCAAAGTCTGAGAAAGGTAAGAAGAGGGTAGGACCTATTGCATGAGGGTAGAGGTTGTTCTTAGGAGCCAACAAGAGTTGAGCTGTGTAGGAGGAGAGAGCAGAATGCGAAGCTACAGTTGTGGTGGGTTGGTAGACATGGTGAGAAGAAAGTGAGAAAATACTCTTCTGGTTGCTTTTATATTAGCGAAGGAACCAACAAGATCATCTGTGAGCAGGGGGTGGGGGCAAGGGAGAACTGAGAAGGGGTGAGATTATCAGACATCGTGAGGCAAATTTTAAGGATACGTAGTCAGATTGCCAGGGAGGGAGAATGCCCACTTGGGATGTGTGGTCTTAAGTCTCAAATGGAACCAGTCAGCCTGCTTGGGTGTGTGTTGGCTGCTGTAGTGCAGGCAGGGAGTTAGTAGAAAATTAGTTGTAAGTGAGATTGGAGTTTGACACAGAAGATGGAGCAGGGAGCAGAGGAGTTTGGGGTCTATGCAGAGAAATGACATTGGACAGGATCATGGGGTTTCAGCTGGTATGACAAAATATTTAGATGGATTTTTCTGGTTATCCTGGAATTGGCCACTTGCACTGGGAAAGAAGGCAGATAACTAAGGTGACCACATGTTCCACTTTGCCTGGGATGACTGATTTGTCTGTTATGATTGCTTAATTATTGAGTGCCCTTTTTACTGTCAAAAGTGTTCCTTAGAGACCATATGGTCACTCTTAAAGTCTCCCCGCACTATAAAGAAAGCCCCCAGGCCAGGCGCGGTGGCTCATGCTTGTAATCCCAACACTCTGGGAGGCCAAGGCGGGTGGATCATGAGGCCAGGAGGTTGAGACCATCCTGGCTAACATGGTGAAACCCCGTTTCTACTAAAAACATAAAAAAATTAGCTGGATGTGGTTGCACGTGCCTGTAGTTCTAGCTACTTGGGAGGCTGAGGCAGGAGAATCGCTTGAACCCTGGAGGTGGAGGTTGCAGTGAGCCAAGATCATGCCACTGCACTCCAGCCTAGGCTACGGAGTGAGACGCTGTCAAAAAAGAAGAAAGCCCCCCAGCAATTGGGTAAGACACCTCTTGGAGCTTGAGGAATTCACTCAGCTGTTTTAATCTGGGTTAGTACTTGCTGGCCCGAGGCACCCATGAGCCTGTGCTTGCTGCTGTCAGAGTGGAGCTGAGCATCACTGTGGAGTTCTTGGCACAGTTGGGCTGCCCTCAGGACTATATGTGACCAAGAGTATGTGCCTGCTTTTGGTGCAGAAATTCCCAAAGGTAGGAGACCTACTGGAGAAACAGAGTTGGATGGAGAGGAGGGTGGCCGGGAAGCAGCTGCACAACCATGCTGTGGATATCACAGCCTCTCAGCTCAAGAACTCACACATACTCCTCACACAAACTTAGTATTTGGCCCATCTATGTGTCTTACACGAATGCCTGCCCAGCAGAGAGCATCCACAGCAGGACACGGAGCAAATGGGATGATTCAGCTGGGGCAGGTCAGGCAGTCTCTGCACAATGGGCCTGTGAATAGAATGGCCATACAAAGGGTTGGAGGCTACAGGGACCCACTGAACAAGGCAGATCTAGACAGTGCCTCTGTCCTCTCCAGCCGCAGAGGCCAACGGGAAGCCTATGGTATGGTGGCTGCCGTCCCTCAAGAAGACCAAGCAGCCAGTTGGTGGCAAGTTGATTTCCATAAGCCCAGATGCATATTCTGGGTTTGGGTTTGTCTTCCTTGCTTGTAGAGCCTTGCAGCCATGACTGCCCTATTGCTTACACAATGCCTTATCACAGGATTTCCCATAATACCACCTTGGACCAAGCACCCTTGTAAGAGCGAAAGAGGCAGACAAAGGGGATGTGACTGCAGGCTCCACTGGTTCCACCATAGATAGCACACCCCAAACTGCCACCCTGATAGGACATCAGCATGGCCCCACAAAGGCACAGCGAACACTCCAGCAGGGTTGGCAGCTGTGCTGTGGGATGCAGTATACAGAACCTAATATCAGTGTATGGCACTGCATCCCCAGTAGCTAGAGTCCTGGCCCCTGGGATATGCCGAAGATGCTCTCCTGGGTGACACAAGGTTGACTAAATCTAAAAGACTCTCCTTATTTGGGATCCTCATGGGTCCCAGGCAACAAAATGTGGTTGTGGTTATGAGTGGGAAACGGGAGGGAGGATTATTTCTGGAATGCAGGGGACTCACTGGGCATCTTTTCCTTGCTTGGTGATACCAGTAAACGGGTGATGCAGCAACCCTGGCCTGACAAGGAATGATAACCAAGGGCTCAGACCTCACAGGGAAGAACGTCTGGGTCACTTGGTCGAGGAAGCAGCCTGGGCCACAGAAGTGCTAGCTGCAGGTGAAGAGAACCGAGCCGGGTGATTAAGGAGGAGGATGATGAAAATCACTGTAGCCTTAGAACTAACTGCAGCAGTGGGCATTATAGCCCAACCTACTGACCCTCCCAAGGTGGGTTTTTTCCCCCAGTAAAGTATGACTGGACACCATCGTGAGGAATCAGGGCCAGGACACAGATCTGTAGCAGTGGATCTGCCATGCCAGGCAGGACGGTAGCGGAGGCCATCAGCTCCCATACAGATTCCCCCAACTGAAGGCTGCTTTCTGGGAACACCTGCATCTCTCTTTGTGCTTGAGGGATTTCTTTCTGGAGCAGAGAAAGCTGGAATCCCTAGGGAGTTAATTCAGAAGAAGGCCTCGGCCAACAGCAGGCAAAGAGTTGGTGTGTAAATGCCCTGGCGGGGCTGCTCTTGGCAGGGGTAGCTTGTCTGGTTGCACGTGCCCCATTGCGTGGCAGAGTCCCAGGGAGCTGCTCCAGTCTCCCTCGGGGAAGTGCCCCATAGCACACCTTTACTGGCCTCCCCACTCCCTTCCTGCTCTTTCCTGCTGTCACCTCCCAAGTGAAATGCTAGCCCTGGATCAGCTTCTGGGGGAATCCAGTCAAGGTTGTTATTATCACAGACTAAAAACAACCTATACTTATTACAATTCAAATATATATATTTGTTATTAGAGACAGGGTCTCACTCTGTCACCCAGGCTGGGTTGCAATTGTGAGATCCTAGCTCACTGTAGCCTTGAACTCCTGGGCTTAAGGGATCCTCCTCCTCAGCCTCCAGAGTAACTAGGATAACAGATGCATGCCACCATGCCTGCGTCATTTTTGTTGCTGTTTTTTGTAGAAATGGGATCTCGCTATGCTGCCCAGGCTAGTCCCAACCTCCTGTGCTCAAGCAATCCTCCCATGGCATGAGCCACCACACCCACCCTCAAATATCTATGTGCTGAATTGCACACTTTTTAGGGAAATACATCCCGGAACAAAAAAGTGATGTGGAATCTAGCATGACTTCATTTTTCTCTCCTTTTTATCAGAGGATGTGTTGAAGTGCAGCCCCAGTATGCAATCACTTGACTGTCCCCAGCGTCATCGATTATAAAGAGCAAGGGGAAATCTAGGAAATGTGAATCCGAGGCTTGGCAGCAGCATTTGAAAAAAATAAAGTGAGAAATCCCTGGCAGCGGCGCACCCCCTTCACAGTGAAACCAAACCCTCTGGGTCTCAGTGACGTGCCGTTTCCCAGGTTAGGTGATCCTGCCATTAAGCCGGGATGTATGGGCCTTGAGAACACACAGATTTTTCCTGGATTAAAAAAAAGCAAATAACACTGTATTCCTGAAACAAAAACACTCAGAAGAGGAAAGAGACTCTTTTGTTAATATAAAGAGTACTGGTGGTGGTTTCTTTCTTTTTTCTTACATTTATGGTCCTAATTCCAAAGCCAGCTAGCAAACATTAGTGCAGTATATGCAGAAGTTGGCAGCAAGTAAAATCATTAAACCTAAAGTTGCAGTAGTAGCTGTTGGAGCGATTGAATATCGTTGCATAGCTTTGTGTTTTCAATTCTGTCTCAGGTTTTGTTTGACCTGGAGAGAAAGAATAACTTTGAAGCATGAAATCCCTTTGCAAATAGTCTTTAGAAGTACTAAGAGAGACACAATTCGCTGTTCTTAGATTTTTTTTTATGTTAAATCAACACCTTTTGTGTTCTGTACTATATGGCACATCAGTATGTGGTAAACCATAATTAGCACAGAACCTAACCCTCAGAACTACTATAATTTGCTGTATCTTAGAGATCCTTTTTACTGAAGACTAATGATTATTTGGTCTTCTGTTATTCACAAGCTCTCAACTCCATGCTTGCAGATTCCTGCCTTATTCACTGTTGTAGATACCACAGAGCTTCCTAGCAGTTATTCAATACATCAGGCTGACCATTCGATAACAGCACTCACCACAACCTGTAAATACACTATTATCTGTTTGTTTTCTAAAAATGTTTCTCCCCCCTCACTAGAATATAAACAAGAGGATGGATGCTGTAATGCTCATCCATGCCACACACATAATAGATGCTCAATAAATACGTGTTGCCTCAAAAACGAAAATAAGAATACAGTACATTATGATAGTAGCAGAGTTGGAGGAGATGCCTGTTTCCAGTTGTCCAGTTCAAAATATGCTGAGTGGCCACTTAAAGACACAAAATTATCATCAAAATTTGATATGTATGCATCTTGACAATAAATGGACGATTGAGATGTTTCACCAAATACCACCCAGCATTGCCATGCTTTGCTGGAGGCTGTTGTGTTTTAGGATTACAGGACGGTTTGAAATTCTGCAGGACTGCAACAGTTTCAACTCTGTTTTAGCAATTCCTGGATTGGACCTATTAGTTAAGGAAGCCCCTTACATCCTTTTGTTTTAACCTTCATCTTACTACGGTGTGCTCCTAGCAAATGCCTTTAAGTGAACTTAACCATCATCTTTTATGTTGGCTTCAGAGGTTTTTATATTTGGAGCTCTGTATATCAAAAGTCCTTAAAATAGTCAAATGTCTCCAATCAATTTTACAGCAAAACAGAGCTCTGTGGTTTTCTATTTACTTGCTATTTGCATATTTTAATAAGAAAATTGTAAATAAAGCTGGTTCTCCAGCAGGGATATGGTATTACAATAGTGTTACTCCAACCATATGGCCGTGCTGCCATCCAGCACAATGATGCAGATGTGTTTTGCACCTGTGTTTATATCTGGGCGTCTCTGGCAGTGGGTTGTGTCTGTAGGTGGTCCAGAAGGAAAGGAGAAATTGAGGAGAGGCACACACTGCCAGAGATACGAGAGCCCAGTACCTGGAGAGAGGGAACAACTCAGTCAGAAAGTGAAAATATCTTTGCTTAGCGAGGACCTGGATTCTCTCCCAGCCCTTCCAGCCCTGCCCTGTGCTGCAGAGGGCAGGAATAACCTAATTATATGATTTTCTTTGAATAAGAATTTAGATCTCTTTATGTTCTAAATGAAGGATTTCTAACGGACCGCATGATAGATTTTAACTTAAATTGCTAGCTGGGAGTGGGTGGTTGATTTTTTGTTTTGGGCTGGTTTGTTTGTTTTGTCTTGTCTTTTGGGACTCTCCATTTGAAGGTCCTCTTTATTCAGTGGGAACGAGGCCAATTTGCATTTTGTCAGTGATGTCAGCAGTAATAGAAAAGACACGGGAAGTGGCACCATCTTCCCAGTTTTACCCACTGATGTGATAGTGCGCCGTGTAGACTGAGTCTTAGGGCAGTAGCCGCTGGCTTGCCACTCTGCACCTCCGCTGTCCAGGCATATCACCCCACCTGGAGCAGAAGCACCAGCTGCAGCTGCACATCAGAGGGAGACACGGTGCTGGCCTCTGGCCTTTGCTGCAGGATCTGAGCCTTGCTGACACTCATTTATGAAGGCTTCCCACTGCCGAGGAGCATCAGGATTGCCTTGCATATGGAACGTGGTATAATGCCTGTCTTTATACCTCATTTCTTTTTATCTAACATGATATGAATTTTATCTGAGTTTTTCATTGCTCAGCTAGTACCTTGGTTTCGCACAAACCCAATAAAATATTTTTCACTCCTTAACAGCAGGTTTCTCACCCTCTGTGTTTGGTAGGTTTCCCCTAAGATGCTACCTGAGCTACGTTCCGTTCGCAGGCACACACTGTAATTTCTGAAGGTGATGGCATTCACCAGAGTGCAGGACGTCAGCTCCAAGTGCCCACCAGTTGTGTCCTGGCCACTCTCCAGTGGAGGTCCCTGGATATCTGTCCTGCCCCCCTGCAGGTAGTTGCCTCCTGTGAGCTCATCTTTGTACTGTCTGTGGTACTAAAGGATGAGGAGTACATGCAGGATTAAAGATAATTTTCAGGACACACTTCAGCCAACAGTGTGAACCTTTGTTCTTCCTGACCGAGCCCTTGTGACAAAGATGAGAACATAGAACATAGCCAGTTAATTTGAGTATGAATTTATTTTTTCACAGCTGGTGAAGAAAATAATAAAAATGTTTAGCAGTGAGAAACTAAAAATGAACAAACAAAAATATCCACAGCCCCTGAAAAATCAGGAGTTGACTATAGGACTGTTGGTTTGAAAAAAAAAATTACATTGAAAATTCCAAACCTTACATTCTAGATCCTGCCTGATACTGACCCTGATTGTTTGACCTCTTGAGAGTTCCAGTTGTCTCATTTGAAAAGTAAGATGATTGGATAGGAGAAACTCAAAAGTCCCTTTAAGCTCAAAAATCCCATGATTGCACTTTTCTTTTTCTTTGCTTTTTTGTTTGTTTGTTTGTTTTTTGTTTTTTTTGTGTGTGAGAGAGTCTGGCTCTGTTGCCCAGGCTGGAGTGCAGTGGCTCAGTCTTGGCTCACTGCAACCTCTGCCTCCCGGATTCAAGCTATTCTCCTGCCTCAGCCTCCCAAGTAGCTGGGACTACAGGTGCCCACCACCATGCCCAGCTAATTTTTTGTATTTTTAGCAGAGACAGGGTTTCACCATGTTAGCCAGGATGGTCTTGATTTCCTGACCTCGTGATCTGCCTGCCTCAGCCTCCCAAAGTGCTGGGATTATAGGCGTGAGCCACCGCACCCGGCTGCACTTTTCAATAAACAACGATTCTGCAGCAAGTCTTGGCTGAACTTTGGGGCCTTCTCTTCTGGCGACTTTATCTGGCCATCTGTGTAGAACAGGACATATGGGTGGTGGTAGTGGAGTTTTTCCAAATAACTGTGTATACCAGCAGCGGTAGTAGATCACACTAATTGTTCTGCTATTCAATTAAAGGGATTTTTTTTCTTCCAGATGCTTCATTCTTTAAATGTGTTAGCTATAGGGCAATCCATTTTAAACTAGGGACTTGGTTGCTTTCTCTGATCTTAAAGCAGATTGCTGGTACTTTCCTGTTTCTATAACTTTTTGCTTCTCTGTCCTTTCCACTTCCACACCTCCCCAAAAGCCTCTGCTCCGTGAACTAATAACGTTGCTTTTTTGTCCCTGGCTAGGTTATGGACACAGAAAGCCAAACCACAATAGGTTAGATGTGAAGTATAGTGACAGAGGAAAACAATATAATGTTAAATATGTGGGTTGCATTTTCAATTTTGCATTTTTATTGAATTCCTGATTTTCCATAAAGTAATTCTCCCTGAGCTTGGCCACATTTTTTCTGACCCCAGATATGCGGGTCTGTGTTGATTTGCGGTATTGTTATGGTTTATGTATATTTTGACAGGATGCATATTCATTCCACTAACATTCATTAGAACTCAAATGAATGCACAGACATGAATGATAGATGTAAGCACACGTGTCTGCTTTCCTTCTGATAAACAATAGCTTTTCAGGACTCTGTAGACTAGTGAGGATTTTCAACAGTTTTATTTGAGAACAAATGGAGAATCTCTCTTCAATTATATAATTAGAATTAAATCCTAGAAAGGCACCTCAATGGATGGTAAACCTTTTTGCAGACTTCATTTTGTGAAAGAAAATGCTAGTAATTGCTGCTTGTTCCTGCACATTGTTTTGTTTTGGATATGTTCAAATATAATTGTTTCTGCTGTTAAGTGACCTCCTGTTTGCAAGCATATATTTGTTAAACACATTGAGAAGGAAGTTTTCATTTTTTAGGAAAATCAGTTTTGAACTAGAATTCATAGACCATGCTTTCCTTGGTGACAATGTTGGATTGCTTCAAAGCACTGGTCCTCTTGCACTGCCGAGTGGAACGATGACTAGGCACTGTGTGACGAGGCACCACGCTGATTAGTAACCAGAAAAGAAGTCCTAAGCGCCATGTAGCTTTCTACGCTCTTGCTTTACATAAATATGCTGGTAACTACTGACTCTCAGTTTTGCCAGTGATTTTGATAGTAAACATATTTTCAGGCCAGAAACTCTACAATGTAAAGTAGGATATTGCCCCCACTCCGAAGCCAAAAAAAAAAAAAAAAAAAATTGGGAATGAAATGCATGACTGTATCAGCCCTTGCCCCTAAAATGGGTTTTGGCATGCTTTAAGAGAAATAAAATATAAATTAATTCTCAAAGAATTTAGGATGCTCTTCCAGAAAGAGACGAGTCAGCTCCCCACATCAAACAGGGGAGTCTTGCACATATTTAGTCCATCTTCTATATTTACAGAATTCTCACATTACTTTCTTTTCTTGGTTTACAACAATTCAGTACTTTTCTTTAAAGCTGTCTAAGAAATCTGTGTTTCACAGATCCTAGAGGCAGTGCAATTCTCGACAGCACTTACAACGAAGGTTTATTTTCACACAAATTGTCCAGCTACTAATTCAGAGAGGTCTTTTGTGTATGCACAGTGGAGTAATTTAAGCTCAACTGTTTTCAAGTCAACAAATATTACATCTCCCTGTTACACCCCAGGCATTGTTCCTTCTTCTACACGTTCTTTCTTGCTTTCTATAAGTTAGGCTAATCCACTATTAAAGTACAGACACGATAATACAAATTATTGTTGAAATACTAATTTTCCAAAAACAAAATAAGGAAAACATATTTTGAATGGTGGGAGGTGTGGACGATAAATGGAAAATCCAGGTTTGTCTTCTTTTTTATTTTTTGTGCCAGGTCTTGTTTGCTCAATGTTTACAATTAGGATTGATACAAGTCAGTTACCTAAGAAACTCTGTTGGAGAAAATAGCCACTAAAACTCTGAAGAATCTGTCTTCCTTGCTTATTTTTCAAGCACACTCTAACATATTTAAATCAGCAAATTTCTGGCAGAACTGAATTAAAGGTCTGTCCTATTGGTCAGGCTTATGTGTAAACACAGTTATGTAAGCAGTACTTGAGGGCAGAAATTGTCCCAGGCACAAGCTATTGTCACAACTAATCTTTTTACAATGCAAGATGAATTAACTCGCGACTTTAAAATGTTGTGCCTCATAGTCTATTAATCTTTCCATTTTTTAATGCAAAGTTATTCATACTGGAAAAATATATATTATAATTCACATATGTGTACAGTCACATACACATTATTGAGACTTCTATTGGAAATATGTAGAAATACTATGTAGGCATTTGTAAACTTCAGGTGATAAGTATACAATTAAATACACATCAATGATGACTATTTTTGTGAAATGATTATAGCTAATTATTCAAAAGTGTTTGAAATCTGTATATACATCTTGATTAGGAATCTAATAACTACATATTAGAATTTTAAATTATTAGAAGTGTTATGTTTCACATTTAATGAATCTAAACTGACCTTACAAAACGTAATTATAGAATGCAGGTAGTTTTTAATGGAATCAAGGCTTTCTAGTTTATTCAATGAAATTTCATGTTTTCTTAGCTTACAAACTAATAGCAACATCAATTTAACTTTTACAAACCTAAGCTCCCTTATATTTTAAAGTAGAAATTAGAATATTTCCCATTGTAGAAGCATTTTGTGATGTAAAAACATAGCATTTAGTGAAGTACTTCCACCAAGTCTTAGCAATCTGCTTATTAAAATACGAAATAATGAAATGTAAAAACATTTAGTAATTTTGATCAATGAACTTATGCTGACATCCTTTTTGCATATCTGTAATATATTATTAATAAATTGCTAGTAATATTTATAATCTAAAATAGTTTCCAATTGCTGAGGAGCACTTAGAGATGAAAGCCTTCTTTCGTGTATAAAAATTATGAGAGTCACAGATGTGAAAATTGCTATCTATTTTTGGTTACGCACACACCCCAAGTTCTCCTCAGGCCACGATAAACATAATGCACAGAGATCCTCATGGCCAGTCCAGGAATGCCCCACGTCCAGAAGCACTGAGTAGATGATGGCCACCAGGACATTCCACAAGGTTGAAGCGAGCACTTAAGTCTGCAGATGAGGGTGGTGACAGACAGCAATTAGGAAATTGATGTCAATTTAAAAATTCCTTTTGCATGAAAAATTCATCTTCAATTTATAAGGATTGATTATTATTCCTGTGCCTTTTTATTTCCTGAAAGTCACACTTCAATATTAAGAAGAAAGAATTTTACAAATCCAAAAATGGCTGACAGCAGGCAAGTGAGAACTATTAGTTAACTGATCAAAAAAAAAGAGTGGAAGTGGACAGAGACGAAAACTGGCAATAAACTGATTATAATTTCCTCTGTGCCTTCCTCCCTTCTTCCTTCTAGCCCGCCTTTATATTATTTTTTAACAGAACAAATTTTCCTGGGAAAACTAGAAGTTTTTTTGTTCTGAAACAGTAACAAGTAACTTCCGTGACTGTCATTTTAGCTTTCACTCTTGGTGAAGCTCAAGGCAGTGGCAGATGAAGGCAGGCCTCTTGAAGCTCCAAGTCACTTTTCCCTGCTCAAAGGGCCTCCCACTTCATCATGGGCAAGCCTCAGCTGGCAGGTAGCCCAAGGGAGGGCTGTGGGTCACTGCCCACCACGTCCTCTAGCACATCCACACATGTACACATGTACACATGCATACCCCACGCCCTGCATACACACACCTGCATTCACATGCATGGATACACGTGCACGTATGCAAGCACATGTGCACATGCACACACCACCCCCTACGTACACACACCTGCACACTCAGGTACACACAGATGCAGACATACACACCCATCCACATACATGCATACATCCACACATCCACACATACACGTACACATGCAAACACTCCTACATCCACACATCCACACTCACATGCACATATGCACAGATGCATACACATACCCACACACATGCATGCACACATCCATGTCCACATCCACACCCACATACAGTATTAAGAAAAGATTGAAAACTTAAACTGAATTTGGAGGTAGCAGCTACTAAGAAGAGTTGCAGTGAGCTAACTGGGGACAGGTCCCACTGGAAGTCACAACAGTGGGTCTCAGGAACTGGGGGGAAGAGGCTGCAGGGGCTCGGGCCTTTAGGGTGTTCAGATTCCATTGTGTCGTAGCCTTGTTTTAAACCTACCTTGCATCATTCTGTCTCATCAATCATAATTTAAATATTTGTTTTCTCTACATCTCTTTGATCTTTTCTGTAAATTGCGGTCTTTGACAGAATTTTATGTAAAAAGAATGCTGACAGTGGCATTCGACTTTTTTAAAAAATTCTCTCTGATTAACACATTTCTCTTTTGTGGCTGAACCACTCGTCATAGGAGGATTGTTCACTAGTCCTTTGCTTTCAACAGCTCTTAAGATCATTTGTGGATTGTGTAACTGGAGAATTGTGTTTGGGAGGGTTTCGGCTTCCTGGCCACAAGGCATCTTCTCTCCCATCTTGCAGTAAGTTGACCATCTTTGCGCTGGATGATCCTCAGGCCTGGTGGTCTGAGAGGTACCTTGCTCTCTTAGTTATAGTACCTCTTTCTGCGTATGTTACGAGAAAGTGTTCAGAAGAACCAATGTATTTTCCCAAGGAAAAGAAATCAGGAACCTGGTGTATTTTGCCTGATGCTTTAGATAAACTAATCCAAATAGGTGAGTTGTCTGTTGTTTACAGTTGAATGTCAAACAGAGAAAGCTGATACATAGATCCAATAACTCTGTTATCCCACATTGTACATAGACTCCAACTTTCTGTCTAAGTCATTAAGTTTCAAGGGAAAGCAAAGATGAGAAGGTAGTTCATACTTACGCTTTCCTGTTTTGTTTTGTTTTTTTTTTTGCGTGCCATTCAGCAACCTTGTCCCTCCTTGGTGTGCTCTGCAGGTGGTGGCCCACCCTCTCTCATATAAATCCTTCTGCTTCGACTTCGCATTTTGTGAGGCATAGTTTTGAAATTTTAGAAATTAATTGCTTTTGGGCAGTGCCTAGATTCAGCTGTGAATGAGTCTGTGCACAGATTGTAAAACACACTCTGGGCTCATTCGTCTCTGTTGAAAGGAAATGGCAGCCTCTTGCCATACCAGGAAAGGGTAAGTCACAAAAAGTGATTTTGCTCTTGTTTATTCTGTGACGTACATTTCTATGAAAAACATTTTAGTTTTTCAACCCCAGAAAGGAAACCATCAGCCATGCTAAAATTTATTGTTAAGCCTAGCAAAGTGGAAATGATGGTGGAAAATATTAAAGAGATATAATTTTTATTCTTTGAGACTTTGTACAAATAGTAAAACATGCCTTTCCCCATATCAGTTAAGACTTATCCACAAAAGCCCAAGCAGCCAAATGGACTCTTAACAACCCAGGTGTCATTTATATTCTTAAGATATAATTTAATGTAACAAGACAGAAACAGCCAGAGGTTCACTACCAGGAAAAAAATGATATGGTCATGAATAGTGTGATTTGCATTTCACTTTTTATTTTAGAATGGCTGAATGAAAAGAAAAAATGCTAGATCTATTTTAATCTACCAAGTGAATGAATGCTTTCTAGCTTGTTTTCTAAACTGCTCAGAGGAGTAGAATTGCTGCAAGAACCCTCCTCTGTACTGGATTAAATATTCTGCAGGGCCATCCAAGGTTAAGTCTCTTCTTTATTTAAACTGCAGCACATTTCCTTTTTTTCATACTCGGTTCTCTTACTTTGTGTATATTTTTAATAAACTTATTTTCCTTTATCTTTTTCTTATTTAGTTTAATATATTTTTTAAACAAGTGAGCCTCAGAGAATTATTATGAATCTCAATTGCATATGTAAAAATACTTTCATAGTCTATGAAGATCTATAAAAACATGAAGTATTGCCGTTTTATATGTGCAGCATATCTTATGATTCTGCATTTCAAATGCATAATCAGTATCATGTGAAAAACCCTAATTATCTTATTTAGCTCACAAGGGTATATTCAAAATAAGTGGTTCAGCTTAGCAATATTTGCATAGCCAAACAGATTTTTCCCCTCTTTGACACCTTTAATTTTAGGGCAAAATATGTATGGAAAAAATTCTATTTATAAATTACAGTAAAGCGTTAATAAGTTATTTCAGCCAAGAAGTCAGATACCTTTACATGTTTTGTTAAATGTAAAGATAGAATTTGATTGTTTGACAGTTTAGTGCTATCACCAATTTATAAAAAGTAACTAAAAATAGCAAATTTATACCATTAATTTTTTGATTAATATGTACAGATGAAGTTTCTTTTCTTTCTTAAATCAGTTGCCCACATGAGAGATCCAATGTTTTTCCAGCTTTTACTTTCAGCTCACAGACATGGCCACCTTTTGCTCCACAGAAAGTTCTTATCATTTTCCATTTCAAGGTAAATTGATGTGCAGTTACCATGCTCATCAATTACGCCAATAGCAGAAATGCATATAAACCAAGAGAAAGTAGCTCTCAAGATTAAGAAAATGACCTAAGTTCAGTCTCATTTTAAAGACAGAAAAATGGAAATGTATTTGCCTTTCAATGGACACACTTTCAGGGTATTGAATAAAAGTAATCGTCTTTGATAACTAAGTCTACCAAACGTGTACATGTTTTCAACCATTCTAAATCTTTTTAAAAATATGTATCATGCAAAATGCATCAGATTTTAACAATTTATTCTCTCTAGTTTAGAAATTAAAGATGCATACATCCAAGATGAAATCAAAAGTCAGTATTAAGGTATAAATTATCTAAGCCAGGTATATCAATTTAATTTTTGCCAAAATTTTGTTTTTACATGAATCCATTGAAATAGAACCTTCTGTGAATGGTAGGCAACACAAAATTTATAGTGGTGGTAAATTATTAGAGCGACATAGTATAGCATCTTGGAAAGTAAAATTTCACCATCAACCTTCATATTCCTAACAATGCCAGTGTAACACGCACATTTTGAAATTTGTATGAAGCCCCAGTGCTACAGTGATGAAGCAAGCTCTTTTTTAATTTTAGTTTTTTTATGTTAATCTGACCAAAATTTAGATTCAGTCCATTTTATGATGATTTTAGACACTCGGCATCAATTGTTCAGTGGTACCAAATAACTTTTTATATTACCTCTTCTTTATCTTTTGCTTTTCACAGCAACTGAGCACATCACTGTGTTTTCCCCCTTTCCCTGAAGAAGTAAATTTGTCTTTTTAGTTTCATGACAAAAGCAGGCAACTCTGGTGGCTTATATTTAGTTACAATTTATAAAGGCAGGACTTCGAGTCAAACCCGGGACGTTTTTTTCTGTTGTGTGTTTGCGTGCTGACGGGGACTGGCTTTTCTTCTTATTGTTGTAGTTTGAAATGGAAACGCTGCACTGCTGAGAAAATACCATGGAAATAGAACCCACTGCATTCCAGGAATATAAATAAGCAAGGCCACCCAAATTTTCAATTAGTGCTCCTGCAGAATGCAGGAAATGGCAAGAGATCCGTCCAAGGCACCCTAGGCCGGGTCGTGGGTAGAGAGCAGGGACGAAGGCTGGGAGGGGACACAGGCACAGTGTGAAAATGGCCCGTCTCCAAGGAAAGCTGCATGCTAATAGGCTGGGCTGGCCTCCTGGATCAGCTCGGCCGGGCTGTACGTTCTGACCGAGGGTACGGCTGTGCTTCATTCAGGACGGGGTATTTCCCATCTTATACGATAAGCTTCATCAACATTCTCCATAACCCCCTCCCCGCCATGGGAAACGTCAGCCACCTGAAACAGCCGTACTCTGGTCGGTTGTAAAAAGCCTCAGACGCTTTTGATTTAAAGCGTTAGGCCTAAGCATCGCTGTTTCTCCCTCGGTGGGCATGCCTTGCTAACATGCCCTAGCCTACCGGGGAAGCCACTGGCCATAAGGGAGAGAGGCACAGGGGTGTCTTCCCTCTCCAGAGTGAATGTCACGGGAAGCCAGGTCTTCCAGGGGGCTGACAAGGCAGGACGCACAAGCTCCTTCCCTCGATTGTGTTTCTCTGAAACGTTCAAATCACTGGTGTGATGGGAGCACTTGAAAGCCGAAAAAGGAAAGATGAAAGCAAAGGATTCTTCAGGGCACATGTATACAGACTCCTGCTTCCCCTCAGTTGCTTTCTGTTTCACTTCTCAGATCATCACTACAGCGTTTGCAGCTTTCCAGCTCATCGTGGTGAACTTAAGTCAAGACAAGAGGGGAAAAACAAGATTGGGTTTTTCCGCAGCACGGTGGTCTCCCAGCTTGGGATACATTTTATCTGTTGTGAGCCTAAACCTTTTTTACTTCTGAAATCAGGCTAAATTTTTGGATCCCCTTCAGGTTGCATTGGTAAACAAGAAGTAAATATACACATTCTATTTATTCTTACAACCAAGGAATGAACTAATTGAGTAGCTAGTGTGGACCACAGTTGCAAAGGAAGGAACTCACAAGCGAGCTCTTCAAGCTGTGATTATGTGGGCAGGAACAATGGCCTAGGTAAAGGTAAAGAGAAGATGAATAGCCATCACTCCAGCCAAACAGCAAATATGAAACTCAAATTATGCTTTGTAATTTTTCAAATAGCAATGCTGTGTATTTGTGGGAATCATAGGAGAGGTTTTTTAAAAATTCTTATCTGCAAAGGTAGAATGAATGGGAGCAAAAGCACTGACTATATATTTCTTCTTAGCCACCTTCTTCCAGTTGAGCCCGTTTTCTTGGCAAATCAACTATTTTCTTAGGTTAAAAAGGGTATCGTTTCCTTTTCGCAGTAAAATCAAGAATTTCATTTTTGTATAATACTACAGCATTTCCTATCGTTGAATTCTAATGGTTTGGGGAGTGTGTTCTTTACCTAGTTTTCCAATACAAAGCAAGGAACAGAAAAAAAAGTCTCTTTCCATTTGCAATAGTTTCAAAATATACATGGCTGGAGATTTTGTAAGTTTAGGAACTTCCAGCCACAGGGAAATCAAGAACTGTGACCTGCCGTGGCATCTGCTCTCAATCCCAGGGCAACTGTGGGAGGAATGGCCCACGGAGCATGGGCGGCCGCGGCCTTCTAGTCTGCCGCTCTGGCCCTCAGGTGCCGCTGTCTGCTTCTCCTTGTCTTCTGTCTTTTCACCACCATACCCGCAGCTCTCGGCGTTTGTTAGCACCTTGCATCCATCCAAGCGGCTTCCAGAGAATTATCTAATGAATTCATACCAATGTAAGTTATTCATAGGGTTTAACTGATTTATTCAACAAATGTGCAAATGTTTCCAAGCACCCTACTTGTTGAGGTCTCTGAGAAATACAGAAATGATGCTGGCACTTGATAAAATACCAAAATAAATCACCACCCTGCAAGGCTTTGGGCTCGGTGTCAGAGATGGAAGGGACGCCGAGAGCTGCGGGTATGGTGGTGAAAAGACAGACCAAAACCTCTGATTTCATAGATGAGAAAGTTAAGGCCTAGAACTAGCCAACAACATGAGCAGATTTCCACTAAAACTCCATAGAAATCTGCTGGTCTCTCTGGATTGCATCAATATCCAAATCTCTCTCACATGTTGTGGTAGATGAACTTGCTGTTAAAATATTCACTGCCCCTCTGACAGGCTTCTCCCACTGAGGGAATGACACACCCTCACCCCACTAACGTCAGCCTTGGCCGTGACTTGCTTTGAGAGTGGAATGAGAGCAGAAGTGACCTGTACTGTGGTGCGACAGAAGCTATCTGCCTTTGTTTTATTTTTTTCTTCCAGGGCATCCACATTAATCTGGATAAAGGCTGCTGCTTCAGCCACAGCTAAGATGCATGTAATAGGAATGAGAGCCACCTCTCTTTCAGGAAGCCCCTGGGATTTTAGAGCTCCTTGTAACTGCAGCCTAACACAGCCTCAGCCGACTGATACATCCAGTGTCGTCAAAACAGAGCAGGTATTGTTCCATTCTGTACAGTTTAACCTTAATTAGGACCCTCATGTGCACTGGGATCCTAATTTGGGTTCACGGACGGAAGACGCCCATGTACTGTGTGCTCTAGGGCTCCATGGACGGTCTGGTCTTTTCCCAGGCCGGGCATGGACAGAGAAGGGCACACCTGGAAAGCCAGGGACTCTGCTGTCCCGGAGTGGCCAGGTTTACCCACGCCTTGAGGGGCTTTCATTTGAAATTCAGGGCCCCAACTTAGCTGTCCAGATGGGAGAGACTCTCCAGAAAAAAAGGATGAAGATGTGCTTTCTATCTTTCTATTTTTGGTAACTTCAGATAGCCTCAACATGAGCCATGTGTTCCTAAAGAAAAAATCAGAAAACATAGCCATGACATAGGCCAGAAGGGAACGTATTTATGAGAAAGCAGGAAAGCAGGCCCAGGGCGTACAGAGCTTATCTGGGGAGGCGGCTTTTCTAGTGGACTTTGAAGAATGAATAAGAATTTGACATTCAGAGATAGCAGGAAACAGCCATTTGTGGTGAAGGCTCATTGTGATCAGAGATGTTAGAACAGAAAGGCCTGGGATGTTTCACAAAGTTGGTAGTGCAGTTTTTATTACTTATTATAGGAACATGTTCCTCTTAACAGCAGAAAAAGCCTTAACCCAAAGAATTTAATTGCTAACTATACAATTATGTTTACTAGGTTAGGCCAAGTATTTTGTTTTCTGTTTTTGTTTTATGAAGGAGAGGAGGTTGCTCTGGATCACCACACATGTGTCTACCTCGTCTTTGATGGCTTACGGCATTTTACTGATATTTTGGCACTAATCACGTATAAGGATAACTCATCCACTTGTATCTGTGTTCTCTATCCTGGACACTGAGCTACTCAGGGCAGGGTGAGTGTCTTGCTGAACTGTTATCCTGAAGCTGAGCACAGTTCTTGACACAAATGGGAATGCAACAGATGCTTATTGAGGAATAAGTCAATAAATATGGCTAGCCTGCCTCAATCTTAAAATGTAGAAAATGTGCCCGTTTTCTGAAGTGAAGGGATTATATGCCTGTCTTCGACATGTAGAAAAATCAAAATCATCATCATGATTCACCCAGCATGTGTAATGGCCTACCCTGAACAGCAAGTCAAATGTTTTCCTTTAGAAGAGGGTTCACAGCTGTGCTGTACATCTTCTGTTTTATTTGTGACCGTGGGTGCCCTTGCAAATCCATTTGTGACTAAATTCACAAAAATTTAGTCACCAAGAAAATGAGAAGCAGCAGTATGTAATTGTCCTTTGAAATTGATTTGCAAACCATTGTTTATTTCAGCTCAGGGTTTTAAAATGATATTCACGATAATGTGAATGTCTCTTCCTGCCCCAGCTCATTCTATGGTCCATGCACGTTTCTGAATCATACAGCTGAGCTATAATCCTCAGAAACCAGGGACAGCTGTCCGTGGATGGATGTGCTTTTCTGGAAGGATCTCTCCACTGGGCAACTTATAGCTGGTGGGAATTACCTGAGCCATGGTAATATGGAAAACCCCACATCAGTCAGGATGGTATGACTAATAGAGTCTAATATAGTTTTTTAAAAGAGGTAATTAATTTATTAGCACAAAATGGTCAGAATGATTTAGAGAAATAAATAGATACTGCATATAAATAAGCATCTATTGTTGACATCATCATTGGAGGCAGTGTAGACATGCATAAACAGATGGAAAATGGGGCTGTTGATCAGATACTAGTTCTGCCCTCTATTGCCTTGGGAAAATTAACCACGCTAAGCTTCAGTTTTTTAATGTGCCTGATGGAGATAATGTTTTCTACTTGTCTGCATTGTGGTGTATGGTGTAATCAGGTACCTTAAATATTGGTTTCCTTTTCTTTTTCCATCATAAATAAGGATTTATTGTGTGCTATAACAAATTTTTCTTCATGATGATTACTTATTTTTTATTTACTTGGTTTTTATTTGATTTTTGATGATATTTTAAATTGTTACATAATCAGTTGCCTTTGATCATGACTGTATTTGGTAAATACAAAATAGTTACCGTTCCTTCTGTGAGCAAAGCAATCGGCTCAGTGCTAATGTTCACTGGCACAGTGCTTACCCAGGGCTTTCCTCCTTCCTTCCCAGCCCTTAAATCTCCTCCCTCCCACCACCCTCCTGATGAAATACATTCCCAAACCATAGCCTGTTTAGAGGTTGTGGCACATGGCCATCTTCAATATAGCAGTCCACTCTGAATTTAAATTTGTCACCATTTTCCTTAGAGGGAATGAGAAGGAAAATGAATTTAATTTAGTATAAAAAATAAACATTTCTGGGCACTGGAAACGTCTGTGGTGTTTTAAGAGCTGTTATCATTAATCAGTCAAGCATGTTTACCCAGACCCAGAATTGCTTATGAAACTGAACCGCACGCCCCGGAGCCCTTCAATGAGAGATGGCCACCAAAAGCTAAGGCAGGGAGTGTGTGTTCCCGGTCATCGTCACAGGCCCCAGCTGCTCATGGGGGTGGCATCTTTCAGAGCATGCTCCTCATGGCTGAAAGGAGGTGACACAAAGCAGTAGTTGGAAGTACTGGAAAGCACTGCGTGTACAATTATTACCTTGTGGCTCTCCAGTTCTGGCCAGAGTATTTTCTTGTCGTTGTGCTTTTAATAGTTTATCCTGTTATAATTTTGAAAAGCAACATCGTCTGCATGAATTCTTTTTATGCCAGTTGTAAAACAGCCGTGATAATTATTATCATTAGGTGATTCTCACCACACAAAAAGGCGCATGGCATCTGCCGGGAGGGGAAGGTTATTTAGGAGCCAGCAAAGCCAGGAGGTGGGCAGGCAGCACTCGCAGTCCACGCTGGAACAAGCAGAGTCTGGGTCGGGGAGAGCTGGTGCGCATGTCACTTGAGCGTGCGCCTCCACTGCCCACAAAACACTTCCCTTAGAAACAAAGGCAAAAAGGAAGCCCGACATAGAAAACGAGAAACCAAAAAACAGCAGATTCATTCATTCAGTACACATGTATTGAGCTCTAATGATGTGCTTGACACAGGTCTAGGCTCTAGTGAGGAACCTGAAACGAGGCAACACTCCTCCCTGCCCAGGTAGCACAGGCATTCCACAGGGAGAGAAAGATAATGAGCACTTGCATATTTAATATAACACCCGACGGGGCAGCATTCTACTGAGAAAGCAGAGAGCAAGGGGAGGCGATAAAGGCTGACTGGAGGGCAGGGGTCCTACTTCACATGGAGGTCATGGGAAACATCTGAGGGAGATGACATTTGGGAAGACACCTAATGCAGTAAGTCGTGAGAATTCGGGGTGGGGGAGGGAAGTATTCTAAGTGGAAAGGACCAGCAAGTGCAAAGGCCCTGAGGCATACACGAATGTGATCCGGGAAGTATAAATGCCCTGAGGCATCCACGAATGTGATCCGGGAAGTGCAAAGGCCCTGAGGCATACACAAATGTGATCCAGCAAGTGCAAAGGCCCTGAGGCATACACGAATGTGATCCAGGAAAAGCAAAGTGGTCCTCCAGGCAATCACAGAAAGAGAGAGCAAGAACAATGGGGTGGAGGTCGATGAGCTATGCAGGAAGCAGGTCAGGCCGGATCCCACAGGCTGCACGGTGAGGAGTTTGGATGGAATTCTGGGATTGTGGTGGGCAGGAGAGAGGATGATATGATTTGTGTGTATAGAGATCGGCTATAGGGTTGCAAGAGTCTGAAACATGGAGAAGAATTTGCAGGCATTTGCGTTAACCTAGGCCTGCAATGGTGATGGCTCTGAAAGGAGTGGAGGCAAATGTGAGGAGCAGGTGCATTTGAGCTGTGCTTTGCGGGTAGAACTGGAGGCCTTGCTGATGGAGTGAATGTGGGGAGGGTGAGAAAAAAGATAAACTATTACTGCATTGTGCTTACAAGCAAAGACTTACCCTAACCCTGGGGTTAGGAGGTGATAAGAGCCTGTGTTGTTCAAGTCCTGTCTTTGCTCCTTACTAGCTGTGTAAATTGGGGCAAGGTATTTAACCTGTCTGTGCTCATCTGTAAAATGGGGATGATCATAGTATCTCCTTCGACTGGGGATTGTGAGTGTGCATGGGACACACACACCCACGTGTTTAGAACAGAATCTGGCCTCCAATAAGAATATATTATTAGTAATTATTATTATTGGTGAATTAAGCAATTAGGTGAATTTGGTGCCATTTACTGAGATGGAGAAGACTGGAGGAGGAGTGAATTTTGGGGAAATTCTTAGGAATTCTGTTTCGGAAGTGTTCAGTTTAAGATGTTTATCAGAGTTATACACAGAGGTGTTGAGCTGGACATAGGAATCTGAAGGTCCTGGGGAAAAAGGAACTAGAAATAGAGATGTGATCTTTAAAGCATGCCTCCTGAAAGAGATCAGGAACATTGAGAGCTTGGGGAAAGCGGGAAGAGTCAGCAAAGGGAGTTAAAAGAAAGGGCGGACAATGTTGGAGGGAATTAAGTATTCACTTCCTAAGAGAAACAGTGCTTCAAGAAAGAGGCAAGGCGAACTCACGAAGTCTAGTAAAGTTTGGAGGCTTGGCCATGGATGCTGCAACTTGTACAAGAGGCTTCGGTGTTGTGTGAGGTCAGAAGCCTTTGTGGAGTGGGCCTGGAGAGCAGGCAGGTGAGAAAGTGCAGATGGTGTATTAGAAAGGCAGCCACCAGGGTGCCTCCACCCGGATGCGTGCAAGCTTGAGCTTTACAAACCCTTCATTTTCATATTGGCACTGCTGTAAGGCCCATGGTTTTCTTGTTCCCTCCCTATTCTGTCAGGAAGGAATCGGAGTCAGCAATGATGGTTCTGTTGCTTAAAACTAGTGACACTGACTGGCACACTCACCTGAATGGTGCACAAGTTGGCACAAACGGATTTGTGGATGTGAGTTGGAAATTGAGAGATTTTGTATCCTAAAACCAATCTATAGATGATGATCTCCAGGTAATAGAAAGTTTTCCTGTCCTCCAAAATGATCCTAGGTGTTTAATATGAATGTGCACAATAAAGACATCTGTAGTAGCAATGAAAAGCAATCAGACAAATCACGTAATTTAGGAAATCCTCACTAATGCTTCTTGTTTTTTGTTTGTTTGTTTGTTTGTTTGTTTTGAGACAGAGTTTCGCTCTTGTTGCCCAGGCTGGAGTGCAATGGCATGATCTCGGCTCACTGCAACCTCCGCCTCCCGGGTTCAAGCAATTGTCCTGTCTCAGCCTCCTGAGTAGCTGGGATTACAGGCACCTGACACTACACCCAACTAACTTTTTGTATTTTTAATAGAGAGGGGGGTTTCACCATGTTGGCCAGGCTGGTCTCGAACTCCTGACCTCAGGTGATCCACCCGCCTCAGCCTCCCAAAATGCTGGGATTACAGGCATGAGTCATCGTGCCCAGCCCACTAATGCTTCTTAACCTGTCCCTTCCTTTATGGACTTGTGTCTCTCCAACATTCACATGTTGAAGTATGTGACTATATGTGGAGATGGGACCTATAAGGAGGTAACCAAGGTTAAATGAGATTGGAAGGGTAGGGCCTTGATCCAACAGGACTGATATCCTTATAAGGAGAGAGAGGCATGAGGGCCATGGGAGGACACAGCAAAGGGGTGCCATCTGCAAGACAAGGAGAGGTCTCAGAAGAAGCCAGGCATGCCAATCTTTATCTCCATCTCTGACTTGCAGCCTCTGGAACTGAAAAACGTGTTGTTTAAGCCAGCCTGTCTTTGGTACTTGGTCACAGCAGCTGGAACTGACTAATACACTTAACCTCACTTACCTATTTGAATGATGCTCCCTCCACGGCGTCTCTTTAATCTCTTCCCTCTCCAGCAACCCCACTGTCAGTGCCCTCATTCAGGCGCTCACTACCTTCTTCCTGCACCATTAGAAAAGTCTTCATATTGGTTTCATGTCTGCCCTAATCAACCCACTCCCTACACTCTTTCCAAGTCATCTGTCTTAGGACCAGAGCCAGGAATACGATTAACTGGAGTCCGAGCTTCTCTTTAAGGCACTTCACCTGTTGGAGAACTGGAGAAAATTTAAAGAGGATGCTCACTAAGGGTGCAGGTTCTTAAGCACCACAGGAGTATTGAAAGACAGAAACAAGCTGTAAACCCAGAGACATGCTGGGAAGAGTGAGCCCCAGCAGCCACTGCAGTGAGCTGGCCACTTGCCCAGGCACAGGAAGTGGAATTTATTCATTCATTGATTTGCTCAATAATGTTGAATAAGCACAAATATATTTCTGACTTTGTTGAGCTTCTCTCCTGGTGGGTGGAGACACTTAATACAGGCATAAGTCAATGAGATGATTTAGGATAGAGAGGGGTGGTGCTGTGAAGATTCTGAAAGGGGCAGTGGGATGGTGGGAAGGGGTGCTTCTGGTAGCATGGTCAGATAAGTGGACAGAGGAGGTGACAGGACTCCTGGGATATGAAAGATGAGAGGGAGCTGGCCATGCAGGGGAATAACATCCCATGTAGAGGAAACTTCTCCTGCAAAAGTAGATAAGATGGATGGAGCCTATAGGCAGGGTCAGAGGGATTTCAGGTGTCGTGGACTGAGAAGTGCTAGATAGAGCATCTCGTTGGCCATGGGAGGTGTGTTGTATCCTAATTAGACTGGTGGCCTCTGGGGGGTTATGAACTGGGAGATGATAAGATTTTATCTCTATTTTAAGGTGGTCCTAGCTGCTGAGGGTGGAGGTGTTGCTGCCACACTGGGGTGCTGGCAATAGGAATCAGCAGGGGATGGAAGGCTCAGAGTTTATTCTGGTAGTTAAGCTGCTGGGATTTGCTATTAGGTGGAATATGTTTGTGAGTGAAAGAGGGGCATTAAGTGTCCAGGAGGACGGTGGTGCCATGAACTGAGAGAAGCAGGTTTGGGTGTGCCGATTGAGAGCTACAATTTAGCTTGGGTAAGTTTCAGATGCAGTCATGCGTTACTTAACGATGGGGACACACTCTGAGAAATTAATCATTTACAGGTTTTGTCATTGTGTGAACATCAAAGAGTGAACTTGCACAAACGTGATACAGCACTAGCTTGTCCAACCTGCTGACTGCGGGCCACTTGTGGCCCAGGATGGCTTCGAATGCAGCCCAACACAAACTTGCAAACTTTCTTAACACATTATATTTTTTTCGATTTTTTTTTTAGCTCACCAGCTATCATTAGTGTTAGTGTATTTTATGTGTGACCCAAGACAATTCTTCTTCCAGTGTGGCCCATGGAAGCCAAAAGATTGGACAGTTCTAGTATAGCCTATTGCTCCTAGGCTACAAACCTGCACAGCATGTGCAGTTGTGACACAATGGTATTTGTGTATCTTAACATAGAAAGGTAGAGTAAAAATATGGTATCTTATTATCTTATGGGCCCACCATCGTAGATGCAGTCTATCATTGACCAAAATTTTGTTATGTGTCACCTGATGTTAGTACTAGATGTTACAGAAAGGGAGATTGGCCAATGTGTTCACAGATACCACTTAGGAAGTAACAAAAGGGCCCAGATGGGGTGCTGGATTTGGCCAGAGGAACATAGTTGGTGCTTTTGATAAGAGCCACTTTAGCTGAGCCATGAAGATGAAAACTGCTTTCACCAGGGCATGTTCAAGAGAGAATGTGAGGCCAGAAGGTGGAAAGTTTTGTGGAGAAGAGTAGAGACGTGGGGGTAGGGAATCTCCAAGGGATGTGGGGTAAAAGAAGGAGTTATTTATGCTGAGCTAGAGCAAGGCTTGCTTGTCTGCTGCCAGGAATGAAGCCTTCCAACTGGTGGTGCAGGAGACGGGGCCTGTCAGAAGGAGCTGCGTTCTCCCGCAGCTGGTGAGGTGGGGCGTGGAGCACATGTGATGGTGCTAAAAAAGCTAAAGTTGGGGAATGGAGGTTTTCTCCATTAGAAGAAATTTTTCTCCTAATGATACCAGGAGGATTTTTCCTCCTAATATCACTATATGATACTTTTATCTTTTATGCTGTGAATATTAAATGCCGTTTGACTTTAATGGTACTATATAAACATGATGTATAATGCAAGTACTAACATTATAATTGTAATTTTAAAGAATAATTTAATGAATATAATGACTATTCAAATATTGCACTAAAAATTTACCACAAAGTAACAACTTTTCACTATATTTGTAGCAGATTTAGAAAAATGTCCCTTTTGGGGAGAATAGCGATAGACCAATTTTTGGATTTGAAAAATCAGCGTCAATTTCCACTGTAGACTTTGGCAATGACCCTTTGCTTATGAGCTCCAAGCACCCACTAGAGGGCGCATGCAAAGGCCTTTCCAGCCACGCAAAGGAATCGCCAGAGCCCTTTCCTCAGGAGGCAGACCTTAAACCAAATGTAAACAGTTTTGCTTCATAACAATGATTAATTACTTGTTGCTGTTTCCTAGGCAGCGAATTTAAGGGTAATGATCAAAAAGCTAAAGTTAGAAGATTGAAGTTTTCTCCTTACTTGAACATTTCTTTTGTAAAAGCATATCTGTTAAACAAAAAAGATGAATATTGTTAAGCTTTTGCAGAGGCATATAAGGTCCTGAAGTCTTTTGAGATGAAAAAATGAAATCAAAATGCAAAATGCAATAATGATATATTCTGAAAGAAACTCCTTTTTGGTATTCTGTTACCAAGCAGCCTTAGTGGGAAATGACTATATGGAGTCCAACTACCATTTCTCTATGAAAATGAAGCCAGCGAGGTCTTGCCTTTCTTACCCAGTCCATTCCCTGATTTTAAACATTCAATAAGTTCCAAGCCAAGCAATGCATTTTTCTTCCTTTTGTTGATTTTCTGTGGTTCCTTAGGATGATTTGTAGAATATATTATGGCTCTGTTGACCTCTGCAGGCAGTTTCCAGATCTTCGTGGTTTCCTCTACAGCTGTGGGTATTTCTCTTGTGAAACCACAGGTCAGTTCAGAACCACAGAACTTATCCTAACAATTAGAATTTTAGCCGCTGTCCTGTGGGGTTTTCAGAGCCACAAGGACTCCATGCTTTCAATCCAGATCCTTAAATTAGTACCATCTGAAGCCTGAAACATTCATGCATTTTCCAAGGATCCAAGGTCAGCCTTTCTCAGTTTTTTATTGAAAGTTAGCAGGTGCCCATCTCCTACCTGTCCCCACAAACACCCTCCCTAGAATGCAAGATCATGAGAATGAGAATTTGGCCTTCCCTACGTGTTCTCGTGCCTGCCCCGTTGCCTAGTACCTTGCCTTTGTAGCATGGCTGAGTCCTTCCTTAGGGTCTCATTTAGAGCAGTGGGTTTCAAACGTTAGATTGCATTCGACTCTGCTGGAGGGCTCGAAAAAACACGGATTTCTGGGCCCTATCCCCAGAGTTTCTGATTCATAAAGTCTGGGGAGTGGAAGAAAATCTGTGTTCTAACAAGTTTCCAGGTGATATTCTTGACGTGACAACTAAGTTCTGAGTCCCACAGGGTTTAGAATATTATGAGTTCCATCAGAAAGAAGTAAAGGACATGCCCGATGCTGCAGAGTTCAGTTTAGACTGAGGGAGGGAACATGGCTAGTCTTCACATGGAAAGATAACCCTCATTAAGGGCATCACTGATCTTTGAGCCACTTTAAACGTGTAATGCCTGTCAACTGAATAGGACCTATGGGCATGGAGAGAGGATGGTATGGAAATAGTCAAGTTGTTTGTTTGAAACTGGGTATGCAGTCACTTCTCACTGATTTCCCTGTGCTATTGTATTAACACTATGACAGTGTTTAAAGTATGAATTATTAACTACTTACACTTTTTAGCAAAGAAAGTATTTGTCTCAGTGATACCTGCAATGGAAGTATTCATTTCTCCATTCGCTTTTTGGAGACGTGGATTTGGTCCTGGCTTTGCAATTGCAGGCAGGAACCAGTAGGAGAACTGATCATCTGCCCCCATGTCGTATGTCTGCTGGAGGCAATATTTTGCCTTTCCATCTCCAAATGAAGTCCACGTGGCCCACTCCCTCTCTCAGATTGGACTCTTGGAAGCTGAGCTTCGACTGAATCAGTTTCTGCAAGGTCTAGGCTTTTTCTTTTTCTTTTTTTTTGAGATGGAGTCTCGCTCTGTCGCCCAGGCTGGAGTGCAGTGGCACGATCTCGGCTCACTGCAAGCTCTGCCTCCCGGGTTCATGCCATTCTCCTGTCTCAGCCTCCTGAGTAGCTGGGACTACAGGTGCCCACCACCACGCCTGGCTAATTTTTTGTATTTTCAGTAGAGACGGGGTTTCACCGTGTTAGCCAGGATGGTCTCCATCTCCTGACCTCGTGAACCACCCGCCTCAGCCTCCCAAAGTGCTGAGGTTACAGGTGTGAGCCACCACGCCTGGCCTAGGCTTTTTCCACCTGTTTCAATATCTGTTTCTTTAAAGAATCCAACATATGCAGCTTCTAAGTTTATGCTTTCAAACAGGTGTGTGTGTCTCCTGCCATGTGCCAGGGGACATGAAAGGGCACAAAGTCAGCATGGCACCTCCTGGAGCAGGGATTCCAGGATTAGCCAAGTTGGAGGTTTTGGGTGGAACTGGCATGCTGCCTGTGCCCTGCACCGTGCCACCTCTGTTGCAGCGTAGTGGACAGTCCCCATGCATGCCTTCCCCTGAGGGCTCATGGAATCTCCCAGCTTCTTTACCAACGGTCTTTCTCTAGAGCAGAAGTACCTTCTCAGCCAGCAGTTAGCCATTGTGGAGGTGCCAAGGGAGTTAATGCCCCTGGGAGCAACTCTTGGTCCTTGGAGGCAGGAGTCAGCACCCACTGAATGTCAGCACACATTTCTCACCTTCCAGCCCTTCCAAGGGATGATCCTCAGAAGTGTGTCCTGCTGGGTTCCTCCAAAGCTCTCAGTGAGACTGAGCTCCAGTTGCCCATAGTGGCAACCCAGCCCAACCATGCCCTCCTAACGGCTTTTCTTTCTTCCCTGACCTTTCTGCCTGCACTCAAGTCTTTTCTCAGTTTGCAAAACCAGGACACACAGTATTTAGTGTCTCCCAAATGTAAAATAAGTGGAGTGCAAAATTCAAAGAAAATTCAAGATGCATAGTAGTGTTTAGAGAACAACATGGGGCTGTCATGATATATTAGACACTTGCTTTCCCTTCCATGAAAAAAAAAAATGGGAAAACAATTGTTCTGTGTTCTAAAGAAGATTCATTATCTGCCATCTCTTTACTTACTGCATACATAGACCTCAGACTTCTGCAATTTGGCTTCAGACCCCACTTTCCACTGAAACTCTTGATCAGTAGCTTCTGAATCTTCCTCTCCATGAGGATGGACTTTTTCCCCGTTTGTTTGTGTCATCTCTGATTTCTTTGAAGAGTGCTTTGCATTCTCATTGCAGGGATCTTTCACCTCCCTGGTTGGCTGTGTCCCTAAGTATTTTATTCTTTTTGTGGCAGTTGTGAATGGTGTTGCCTTCCTGATTTGGCTCTGAGCTTGGCTGTTGTTGGTGTACAGAAATGCTACTGATTTTTGTCCATTGATTTTGTATACTGAAACTTTGCTGAAGTTGTTTATTAGCTGAAGGAGCTTTTGGGCTGAGATGGTGGGGTTTCCTAGATGTAGAATCATGTTGTCTAAAACCAGCAATAATTTGACTTCCTTTCTTTCTATTAGGATGCCCTTTATTTCTTTCTCTTGTCTGATTGCCCCAGCCAGGACTTTCAACACTATGTTGAATAGGAGTGGTGAGAGAAGACATCCTTGCCTTGTGCCAGTTTTCAAGGGGAACACTTCCAGCTTGTGCCCATTCAGTATGATACTAGCTGTGGGTTTGTCATAGATGGCTCTTATTATATTGAGGGCAACCTAGGCAATACCATTCAGGACATAGGAACTGGCAAAGATTGCATTACGAAGACGCCAAAAGCAATTACAACAAAAGCAAAAATTGACAAATGGGATCTAATTAAACTAAAGAGCTTCTGCACAGAAAAAGAAACTATCAACAGAGTAAACAGACAACCTAAAGAATGGGAGAAAATTTTTGCAAACTATGAATTTGACAAAGGTCTAATATCTAGCGTGTGTAAGTAACTTAAAAAATTTGCAAGAAAAAAAAAACAATCCCATTAAAAAGTGGGCAAAGGACATCAACAGACACTTTTTGAAAGAAGACATACATGTGGCCAACCAGCAAATGAAAAAAATCTAAGTGTCACTAATCATTAGAGAAATGCAAATCAAAACCATCTCGTACCAGTCAGAATGGCTATTATAAAAAAGTAAAAATCTAACATGCTGGTGAGGTTGGAAAGAAAACGAAACGCTTATACATTGTTGGTGGGAGTGTAAATTAGTTCAGCTATTGTGGAAAGCAGTGTGGGGATTCTTGAAAGAGCTAAAAATGGAACTCTTTAACCCAACAGTCTCATTACTGGGTATATACCCAAAGGAATATAAATCATTCTGTCATAAAGACATGCGCATGTGTGTTCATTGCATCACTATTCACAATAGCAAAGACATGGAATCAACCTAAATGCCCATGACTGGCAGACTGGATTAAAAAAATATGGTAGATATACACCATGGAATACTATGCAGCCGTTAAAAAGGATGAAATCATATGCTTTGCAGGAACATGGATGGAGCTGGAGGTCATTATTCTTCACAAACTAATTCAGGAACAGAAAACCAAATACTACATGTTCTCACTGATAAGTGAGAGCTGAATAAAGAGAACCAATGGACACAAAGAGGAGAACAACACACACTGGGGACTACTTGAGGGTGGAGGGTGAGAGGAGGGAGAGGAGCAGAAAAAATAACTGTTGGGTATTAGGCTTAGTACTGGCATGATGAAATAATCTGTACAACAAACCCTTGTGACATGGGTTTACCTATATAACAAACCTGTACACGTATTCCTGAACCTAAAATAAAAGTTAAAAAAGAAAATTAGCCCCGGATGGTGGCACGTGCCGATAGTACCAGCTACTTGTGAGGCTGAGGTGGGAGGATCGCTTAAACCTGGAGGCTGAGATTGCAGTGAGTCCCATGATCTATGATCGTGCCACTGCATTCCAGGTGAGTCCCATGATCTATGATCGTGCCACTGCATTCCAGGTGAGTCCCATGATCTATGATCGTGCCACTGCATTCCAGGTGAGTCCATGATCTATGATCGTGCCACTGCATTCCAGGTGAGTCCCATGATCTATGATCGTGCCACTGCATTCCAGGTGAGTCCCATGATCTATGATCGTGCCACTGCATTCCAGCCTGGGTGACAGAGCAAAACCTTGTCTTTAAAAAACAAAAATTGTTCGAAAGTAGTCAGAGAGATCCCCATATTTTCTATCTATAATTTACCTGTCACAGGCAAGGCGGCCTTCTTCTTCTTTTGTTTTGAGACAGGGTCTTGCTCTGTTGCTCAGGCTGGAGTGCTATGGTTCCATCTAGGCTCACTGCAGCCTCAACCTCCTGGGCTCAAGCAGTCTTTCCACTTCAGCCTTCCAAGTAGCTGAGACCACCAGTGTGTGTCACTGTGGCTACTTAAAAAAAAATTTTTGTAGAGGTGTGATCTCATTATGTTGCCCAGGCTGGTCTCAAAACTCCTGGGCTCAAGCAATCCTCCTGCTTCAGCCTCCCAAAGTGTTGGGATTACAGGCATGAGCCACTGTGCCTGGGCTCATTTTTCAGAAGCAAGGTCACTAATTATTTTGCCTGTGCTTTTCTTCCTCTGTGATCTGGTGGCTCCCTCTCCTCTCTTCTGCCCTCCTCCTCCCTTCTCTCCCCTTCCCTCATCCTCTTTCCTCATCCCTCCTTGCAGCTCTGAGTGCTCAAATGCTGTTTGGACTCTTCCTTCTTATAAACATCGTGCTTTTCTCTTTAGCTCATGGCCGAGTTTTTTAGCAAAGTGCTTTATGGAAGTGTAGGGAATAGAGATGTCACATAAAAATGGAATGAGTTGTGAAAACAGGCAGTTCCCATCTCCCCCAAGATAGGCAAATCTTTTAATGACCTCCCTGGGAGGAGGGAGCCAAGGGCATATTCAGGTTTTATAGCACTGTGGTTCAGGATATTGAATGAATACAGTTATTTCACGATTAGAAATAAAATGCACTTCAGAAAATCTTTAAAATGCCCAACTGTGCAAAGATAAATTTTACTACATTCATGACTAGTCATTTTAATAGTTCTTTTTCCAGTTACTTACCATAGGTCTTATGTAATACTTTTGGCAGAATAAAACAAAGTACCATTTCTGCTTTCAAAACAGATCAGTTAATACATTCAAAGCTATTGTCTTTTTCCTCGTCAAAGATGGCATTGTTAGAGCCAGCATATATAAACTATCTTCCCTGCTGAGTAGACCACGTGGAAAAACGCTTATTTTTTCTTATAAGAATAAAATTGCAATCTTTCAACAGAACATGTTGATTATGCCATCTGGCACATAATTTCTTTGCTTAAATTAAGCTGAGAAATCAATTCAGTGTTGAAAGATATTATCCGTTTAGCATTTTTTTTTTACCTCCAGGCAATTTGAGAGAGGGAAAAAAATAAGTTGTTTTCTTTTCTAAGTATGTGAATTATATAGGTCTTGAATATTTTCTTCTACATAGGGGAAAATTATAATTTATAAGTAGATAGCTACGATCCACTGGGATTTCTTGTTCTGAAGTTATGCCAAAGCTATACTGCATTACCGGAACCTTCCCTGGGAGACCAGGTGACGGTCAGTTGAAGATTAGCATCAGTTGATAGATGGTGTGATCAAATGATAGTAAAGGCCTGTCCTAAGAGTTGTCTACATTTTGCTCAGACTTTTCTTTGTTAAGTAGTTTGTGGGTTCAGGTTTTTGCCAACAGTAAAGGCACAAACAAATGAGCTTAATACAGAAATCTGGCTGCCCCCTAGGGCTACCTAGCAAAATGAAGGAACTAACAGGTGGTGGGAACTCATAAGAACGGAGTGGAAATGACCACTTCTTAACTGGACAGCGGAGGACTCTCCAGCAGGATCCCCTTGTCAGTTTCTTCCTTGCCTCTCTCCTACCACATGTCTGTGGAGGTGTAAATCAACACTCGGTCACCAGAGACCTTGCAGGTGAATAGCTGAAGCCATGAACAGCCTTTGACCATTCTATAGCCGCCGAATCAGAGTTGAGCTGATCATGAGAGATGCTATTGGGAAGCTCAAACAGATGTGACAAATGCCAGAGAAAAATGAGCCTTGAACTGGAAGTTGTTCATACGGCAGAAAAATGGGGAAAAGATACAAATTAGTTGGAATTTTTGCCTTCATCTCTTTGAGTTATGTTAAAAAGTCATCTTTAAAATAACGATTGAATGTTAAGTTTTGTTAGATAGTGATTTATTAAAATTAAGAAATAAAGATGGGAAATTCACATTTATGGAGAGGTATCATACAGAAATCAACCATCTGGGGTCTCACAAAAACACACCTATCCTGAGTGTTTGATGGCCACCTGCCTGTTGATGTCATTATCCACCTGTCAACTGCCTGGGGCATTTGGGAGAAAAGAAAACTTAAGTGTTTTCATACCCAAGGAAGTTAACGAAGTAAGTGCAAACCTCACAAATGGAGTTTTAAGAAAGCCTAGATCCGAACTCTAGCGCAGCAATAGGTTCACAATATATTTGGAAAAACGATAATGTAATTTTGCTGCAAGGACTTTGCGTAATAGTAATAATAATACTTTTCCTCACACTTACGTTTCAAAGCCTGTTCATGTGAATCATGTGCTGTGCTTCTCATTAACCTCCTGCAAATCTAATATAATGGAGACACAGAACATAATAGTAGATGCTGAGTTGGAGTGAGATCCAAGGTTTTGGAGCTGAGGAAGTTGAAGCCATTGAAAAATGGCTTGTAATACTTGGCATGTATGCTTAAGACATGCTTGTTCACCATGGTACCAATTTAAAGTCATAGCTAATTGCATGCAATGAGGGCAGTGTATCCCGGAATCTTGCAGTGACAGCTTTCTCTCAGGGTGATCCCTCTATCACACCGTCTGAGACACAGGATTAAAGAGCAGATGGGCAGAAGCCAGTCTCCTGATTGATGGTGGAGTGCCCCGTTCTGAGGCAGGGCTCCCATGCTGCAGCTCTGCCTGGCTAGCTCCCTGTAACACTCAAAAACATGTCTCTGCACTACGGAATCTGATTCCGTACTCTTGCATCTTAACAAATGAGAGAGAGAGAGAGAGAGAGATATCAGGCAAGAAAGTAGAAAAGAGCAAAGGCACATTGGCAAGAATGATTTCAAAGTCTCACCACTCCTGCTGGAAAACCCCAGTTCCCGAAATATTTTGGAAGGATCTGTATATAAGTGCCCCTGGGAAATAATTTCTCTGATTGGCACCTTAGCTTTTCGATTCTTTTAACAGTGAATCAACAAGTGCATTTGTGGAAAGAAGAAAGCTAATATAATGAGGCATTTAAACCACAGTCTGGGAGACTCCACCTACCCTGACCTGGCCGACCGTTTATCTCAAGAGTCCAGAATCACTGGAGCTACCAGGGGGCTGCTCCAATTTGTCTCTTTGTTCAACAGAAACGTGGAGAATTCCTAAGGGCGAGAACTTGATTTTAAATAGCGAATTAGAAGACTATTAAGTCCAAACTCAACCTGTTGCATCTCTTCACCATGGCTTATGGTCCCACCAATGCCACTGGGCTCTCCTGACCACCTTTGTTGACTATTGCCAAACACTATGAGACAGAAAAAAGAAACGATATTAGTAGAAAATGGATTGCCCACATTTTCAAGGCTGGGGAAAGGCATGAGCCGAAAAATTTCTAATAAAATTCTGACTCTCACACAGTTTGAACTTCCTACCTTTGCAATATGAAATGTACATTTTATATACAATTTCCATGCCAATTTACAGGTGTTAAATTGGGAACAGGAGTAGAGTACAGACAAAGGGGGATAATCTAATCTAACAGCTACAGAGTTCAAACAAAGTTTGCTTCCTTTTTTTAATATCATCTGGATATCTGCAACATTTCATGCAAATCAATTTTAATTTACTATGTGTTTTGGCTCTTTCTTAAAATAGTCTGACCATGCTATTTCTACGTTTTAGCTGTAAAATTATCCATAAATAGGGCACTTATTACATTTTTAATATGTGGATTGATTCAGTTAGTATAAGAATATAGAAGAAGAAAGAGTCCAGGTGGAGAAATCTAGCCTTTTACCAATTCCCCAAAGCATTTCTGACACCAGCGTGTCATTTAGACTCAGGAGACCAGGTTGGAAAGACTGTGTCCTTGGACTTTCTCTAGTATTTTTTACTACCACAAGCCTAGGTTAACTTTGGCCTAACTCTGCAGATCTACACATTGTCAACCTGAGTGAGAACTTTGCAAAAACTCTCAGGTAAATTTGGGCTGCAGTGAACGATTTTGTCATTGACCTTGGTAACCCACTCACTGGGCTCAGCTCAACTCTGAAATTCTGTCTTTTGATGACATTTCAATTGACGGAATTTCATGTTGGAGAATCTATGAAGTGGGGCCATCCGCATGCCAATGACTAGAAGGAAATGCAGCATTTGGCTGGGGAGGCTGCCCTCGGATGGTGATTGATTTGGTTGGTCAAGTGAGTCTCAAGTCAGGGAAGCCCAGTACTTGCTATTTCTTTGTGAAAGTTTGGGAAGTTAGAGAGCTCTTCCGTTGCAGTTGGAGGAATTGGAGGTGGCAGCACAGAGATTCCTTGGAAGGCCTCCTCCGAGAAGTTTTTATAAGCATGTGTGTCTATATACCCTGGTTTTTATAGGAGGATCACATCCTCCAGACCACCCATCCATCTCATGCAGGCACAGCATGTCACTGTGCCTGTCTCCTGACAGCGAGTCTGACATTATTGGGGCTTTTGTTATTGTGTTGACTTGTGGCTGAGAGAGATCAGCATTGCGTTACTTGGATTTAGTATGCTCGGACTCATTTCTTTTCCACATTCCAAGAGGACTTCTTCCCTGAAAAAAAAAAGGGGGCATAGGAAAGCAAGTTCCAAAGTTTCTATTCAAATGTAATCCCTCATATCCTCTCTGGGCGCCCCCCAAAAGGACAGTTGTTTTTAAAAGGAAAATATCAGTTAAGACATACCATGTCACTAAAGGGACCTTTAAAAAGTCATTTGGCCTCCTGGCAGGACCACACTCTGAGCAGAGATCACAATCTATCCCTTTCTTTAAGTCTCCAAAGTGTTTTTGAAATGGTTAATAATAATAAACGAGATAAGGGAATCCAGGTGGCACGGTCACGCGGACACCAACAGCGGTGCCTCTATGTTAGGTGTCAGCCAATTTGCAGTACAAAGCTGACCACGTTTTATAAGTAGTATTCTAAGAAGCAAAGTCTTATGGACCTTTCAGAACATGTGCTTCTATTTATTCTTTGTCAGCATGCTGGGGCACCTGTGTTAGTTTTATGCCACTGCATGCAGACTCTTTGAGGAGGAGAATTCTGGTAAGTTCCCAGCTGTTATTTCACCTGTGAGAGCAAAAAAAAAAAAAAAAACCAAAAGGAAAAAAAACCTTCCTGGAACTTTCAACCTGAAGCACTAAAATTATTTGGGAACCAATACCACCACCGATTGAGATGGGAAAACAGTTAATATTTCAATATGTGAATTCCGTTTATTAAATGCCCAGTATAAAAAAGAAAAACATAGGTTCTTCTTAGGGGTAAGGACAGCAGTAACTAAAAATTAACACATATATTTATAAGATTAACGTAGTGCTGTTTGTGATTATTGCGAGAAGAACTGGGTGTCACCATTAATTATATTGCTTACAGTTACTCAATGGTTACTGGTTATTATTTACGAAGTACTCTGCTAAGTACTACATACACATTGTCCCACTAAGTCCTTACAATAGCCCTATGAGTGAACTATCAGCATCCTGCTTATCTAGACAAAGACATCGAAGCTTTGAAAGGTGAAGGAATTTGCAAAAGCTCTGTCAGGCAATAAGCTAGTAACTGGGAGTAAAACCCAAGCATCTGGTTCCAGAGCCTGGGTTCAAAGCACTGAAGTAGCATCTCACAAAGGAAGGGTCAAAGCACTGAACTAGCATCTCACAAAGGAAGGGTCAAAGCACTGAACTAGCATCTCACAAAGGAAGGGTCCCTGAACACTGTGTGATCCTTACAATAGAATGTGGAGGAACTTCACGTGTGTGGGAATGTCATATATTTATTGGTTTTTTGACTCTCTTCTCCATTAAAATGTAACCTCTGTGAGATAGGGCCTTCGTCTGGCCTATTCACAGCTATATTTCCAGCTCCCCAGAATGTGTGTCACAAAGTAGATACTCAAATAAATACTTGCTAAATGAAACAATGACTAAAACTGATGATTTTTATTACTTGGAATGAAGACAAAAGTAGGTTTGTAAAGAAAATTATTGAAGGAATGTGAAGGGGACTATTACAAAATGAAAGTACAGATGATGTGATGTAGATGATAGGAACCACTGGAGGGGAATGAGAAGTCCTCAAGTGTGGGCAGCGTTGTGTACAGTGTGTTCCCTTCTACATGCACTTAGTTAAAAGTGAGGCTATGGCATTTTCCATGCACTCTAAGTCACGAGCAAGATTTGTACATAAAATGAGCCCCATCCATCAGGGATATGGACGTGTCTGTGTAGATCTAGGAGATTTCTGTAGGAGGCTAGTTTTGCATCTAGAGTTTGAGTAATTAGCACTATTGAATAACCGAAAAAATGTTATATTTTCTTTTGAATCCCCCAGCACAAAATGACAGTAACCATCACACACTGATCTGCAGATAAATAGGGAAGCTATTTTTTTTCACCATCTCTGTCTGATTTGGAAACCGAGAAGTGGCTGGTTAGTATTATCATTTTGTTTCCATGCCACTGTGTGATTGTCATCCAATACCTGTGCACTCTCAGCTTCCATGATGTGGTAAATTGTGTTGGATTAATAGCTGGATGGAGCACGGCCAAGTAACCAGTGTGTTAAAGGAGAAAATGTTGGTTTTTCTATTTAGATTCATTTTACTGCTGAGCCAGCCAATGAAACTGAGTTATGGATGGGTGTCAGAGTACAAGGAAATAATTTTCAGTTTGAACAATTCCACCTTATTTCTTCAGAAGTAGCACACAGAGGAGGAAAAACATAGTAACAACAATTGGCTTTTCAATGCTGAATGTTTGCACTAAGATTTTATCATTGAGCGTTTTAAGACAGGATCATGCTGAAAATGAAATCACCTGATACTTTGGGGGATTCTGAGCTGATGGATGGCTGTGTGGGCTTGGGGTCTCCTGCCTGGGTGACGGGAGCTGCTGCACGCAGTCCCCAGTCCCGCTCACTTCCATCATCACCACTGCCTGCTCACAGCTCTCAGTGAGGATTCCAGGCACCTTTCATCATTCCTGTAGTGAACATCCACCACTCAAAATACCAGTAATTAAATCTCTCATCAGACGAAATGCACAGAACTTGAAGGCTTAAGCATTTTGCATGGGGAGAGAAAAACAGACGTGGAAAGCAACCTGAGAAAGACAGCTGTATGAAGAAAGCCTTCTTTGGAGAGTTGGTGTTGAAACATCCTTTGGGTGGTTTTGGCAAGATCGATAGGAATAAGGGATGTTTCTATAATGCTCATTTGATTCAGAGAGTGGGCAGAAGGAGAAACTCTTTGCGCAAGTGTGCCCTGCTCTCTAATTCTGATTGGGCAGCGCAGCTGGGAAGCCAGGGGGCGGCTGGGGATGCTGCTGTCACTGTGCTGGTAGACCCTCATAACCAAGGTGACTGGAAGGCTGGGATCACTTTCAAAGATTCTTACCTGTAAGCTTCCCCATTATAATTGTTTGAAATAGGTGGGCATAGGCAGCCTCCTTTCACTCATTCATTCCAGTACATTTAGTGCAGATCGACACACGCCAGGTGCGCTTCCTAGGGGCTGGACATGAACACACAGTGTGACCAAAATCCTGAAATCCCTGCACCCACACGGCTTACCTTCCAGTGAGAGAGAGAGAAAAGAAAAACATATGCAAAAGTACATTATATAGATGTGACCACTGGTACGGAGAAATAAAGAAGGAATGGGGTATTGAGAATCCTGGAGGAAGGGGTTCAGTGGTGAACGGCATAGCAGGGACGGCTCACAGAAAAAAGACCGTTTGCAAACGAGCTAGAGAGCCGAGTGGGTGAGCCATTGAGCCCTGTGGGTACCAGACTGAAGGGTGATTGAGGCAAAAGGAACAACAGGTACAAACGTCCTGAGGTGGAATATGCCTGATACTGTTTGGGAAGAACTAAGAGGCCAGTGAAACTGGAATGGAGGTCTTCCTTTAAGAATACAGCTGCTGGGGTGTGGGGTCGACTCTGAGTTTAGATTATACCCTGGGATGCTAGGTCTCAAGGCTACAGATTGTATTTTAAAAGAATCTAATTAAAATTGCAAAAGGCAAGATTTTTTTTTCTTCAAATACTCAAAAAGAATTAACTTTAATATTTTAATAGCTGGCATTTTCTCTAACTAGTTTGTGGATTGTCAGAGACAATTTTGCATTAATAAAGCACCATTTGGGTATAACAACTTGAAACCAATTCTTTAGAAACATACCACAAGGTTTCTGATATTCTAATGAATATTGGCCTTTTCAGAGTTGTCCTTTGGGAAGCTGAACGCATAGTCTGGTAAGAGGCTATTGCTAAAAATATTTTACATTTCTTACTTTGGATTTTTTTTTTTTTGATGGAGTTTCACTCTTGTGACCCAGGCTGGAGTGCAATGGTGAGATCTTGGCTCACTGCAACCTCCGCCTCCTGGGCTCAAGCAATTCTCCTGCCTCAGTCTCTCAAGTAGCTGGAACTACAGGCATCCGCCACCATGCCTGGCTAATTTTTTATATTTTTAGTAGAGACGGGGTTTTACCATGTTGGCTAGGCTGGTCTCGAACTCCTGACCTCATGATCCGCCTACCTCGACCTCCCAAAGTGCTGGGATTGGAATTGTTTTCCAAAGATTGGAAAATTAAAACTTTTGATCACTGTTTGCATTGGACATATGAATTTGATTTTTGAAAGCTTGCAGATTATTCCCAGCCAGTCCTGATGATGAGAGGGTCATCTGTTAGAAGCTGACAGCAAAACAATGAGTGTAGTGACACTGGAGCTTTAGCTAATCCAGCAAGCCATGGCTCAGCATTTTCTTTCATTTTTTTCAAGTAATGATGAGGCACAGGAGGAGGATGATTATGAAATTGACATTAAAGCACGTCCCCTGCATTGAAATAAGATGTAGAGATATTCTAACGTATTAGCTGGCCGGGCGCGGTGGCTCACGCCTGTAATCCCAGCACTTTGGCAGGCTGAGGTGGATGGATCACCTGAGGTCAGGAGGTCAAAAGACCAACATGGTGAAATCCCATCTCTACTAAAAAAAAAAAAAAAAAAAAAAAAAAAAAAATTAGCCGGGCGTGGTGGCAGCGCCTGTAGTCCCAGCTACTCGGGAGGCTGAGGCAGGAGAATGGCGTGAACCCGGGAGGCGGAGCTTGCAGGGAGCGGAGCTGGGGCCACTGCACTCCAGCCTGGGTGACAGAGCGAGACTCCGTCTCAAAATCAAAACAAGACATATTAGCTGTGCTTTTTTTTTTTTTTTTCTTGATAGAGTCTTGCTCTCTTGCCCAGGCTGGAGTGCAGTGGCCCGAGCTCTGCTCTCTGCAAGCTCCGCCTCCCGGGTTCATGCCATTCTCCTGCCTCAGCCTCCCGAGTAGCTGGGACCACAGGTGCCCGTACCACACCCGGCTAATTTTTTGTATTTTTAGTGGAGACGGGGTTTCACCGTGTTAGCCAGGATGGTCTCGATCTCCTCACCTCGTGATCCACCCACCGCGGCCTCCCAAAGTGCTGGGATTATAGGCGTGAGCCACTGCGCTGGGCCCAGCTGTGCTTTTTATGTGCAACAAAAATTGTTTTCTGAATTGAAATTGCCCTTGATATTTTGACATGGGTTTGACGTCTGCAAAGTTATTTCATATTACAGTAAAAAATGTCACGGAAAGAATATGCCCCATGTGCCCACCACGCAACTGAACAGTAACACGGCACGAGTGGCGTGGGAGGCTCCAGTTTGCTTCTCCACCCCTGTGTTTCCGCCTAACTCCAAGGAGCCGCTGCTCCCCAGTAGATATGTCTATGCTCTGATCTAATCTCTAGCCTGTGCAGGTCCCAGTTTTGCCTCTTCTCTTCTGGGGGGTGGTCCCTTACAATCCAGGAGCTCGGCCACCAGGATTGGGCATAGGCTCCAAGACACAGCCCAGCTTTGGTGCACCTGCTTACTTCCTGGGATAAGGACTTTCTGTTCGGAGCTCCCTTCCCTTTTGCCAGCTCAGTCACGCATTGCACTAGATCTTCCTACGTCTTCTCTTTTAATGGTGTTGTACCAGGAGTGGTTTCTGTGAACATTCAGTTTACCCTATCTTATCTTAGATTTTCAATCACATGCTTTAAGCATAATAACCAGTTCTGAAAAGAAAACCTTGTCATAGCTTTGGCTGCTTCTTACCCGGTGTGCACTTTTTTAGGCCACATGACTTCAATAATTCATGATGAGGGAAACAGTGAGCTTCAGGGCATCACCATTAGAGGAATATTCTTGTTCTATAACAGGGAAGAACGAGATCTTTTAAAGATGCTACAATGTGGCAAGGGGAATGAGAGCAAGGAGAATTTAGGTGCTGCTGAGACCAGATCACTTTAAAAGTCACGTTTCTTTCTAGTGCCAATTTCATGACAGCATCAAAGCAAGACAATCATTTGTTTTTCCTGATATGACGTATTAGAAAGAGCCTAGGAAGTTTCTAGTGGGAAAAATTCTATATCAGTTTTCACCTCATATTAAAACTTTAGTACCTTTGTACTTATAAATGTATCTCCAGCTCATGAAACTTAGCTGATAGGGAACATTCTTTCTACACTTAAGCTTAGAAAAGTGAGTTGATTTACACAATTCTTTCGTTGGGTCTGAAGTTCTGGCAGAAGTATATTAATTACTGCATTTGATTACAGTTCATTTGATAAGCTGTAGGACTGTCAACTAAAGTTTGTAATGATTTAAAATTGTAATTAGCAAAGAAATGATCTAATAAAATATTTACTTCCTTATCAGCAAGTGGAGACCAGGTTAAAGAGAAGAGCATATTATCACAACTATACAGAAGCAAGGGAAACGCATGTTTTTTTTGCATCTATAATTTGGGTTTTCGCATCTGGTTATAATTCCTTATCTAAATAGAAGTTTGATTACTTTTGTGAATTTCTTGTTTAATTTTGAGTGAGCTCCTCTGTATTCTGAATATTTTTTAAAACAATTTTTCCTACTTCCATATCTGAAATGAAGCCTGGTTTTCCCTGGGGAAAATCTGCTCACTCCAAGACATTCCCAGAGAGAATTATCTATTCCCCATTATGCTGGTGAATGTGTTGCTTTTCCCTCCCAAGCCTGAGCAGGAGATTAAGCTCTGTTTGATACAAATAATAGTATCTTGCCTGGCATCCCACCAACGAGATTGGTTCATTCATTCTTTAATTTTTAAAATTATAATTTTATATAATATTTGATATTAAAGAATATATGTAACACATATGGAAACTGATGCATAATGGTAGAATATAAAGCCACACAGAAACCAACGGTGTTTCCACTAACTGGCATTTCCCCACACGTGCCTCTTAGGTGCCAGAAGTGAATACTATCTCAATTTTTAAATTTTTATCATCTTCTTACCTTAAAAATATAATCTTGTTTGTCTACATTTCTAAACGATATATTCAACTTTTTGGGGCTTGATAATTATAATTTTAAGTGGTCTGAGACTCTTTTTGCACTCAATATTATATTTCTATGAGTCTTCCATGTCATGTAGAATTAGTTTATTTTAAACTGTTGTACAATAGTTCATTGTCTAAATAGAAAATCAATGTACCAATTTTCCTACCATTGGATATTTGGGCTGTTTTTAGTTTTTTGCTCTTATGAACAATATTGCTATAAACATTCTTCTACATGCCTCATGGTATACATGTGTGAGACTTTATCTATGGTATATAGGTAGTCATTGGGTAAATGTTAAATTTTATAAGATGATGCCAAATTGGTTTCCAAAGTGGCTTTCACTTCCACTGGCAGTCTGTAAGAGCTCCCATTGGTCCCCTTCTCTGCAACATTTTATGTTGTCAGATCTTTCTTTCTTTTCTTTCTTTCTTTCTTTTTCTTTCTTTCTTTCTTTTACTTTCTTTTTTTATTTTTCTCCTTGCTTCCTTCCTTCTTTTCTTTCTTTCTTTCTTTCTTCTTCTTTTCTTTCTTTCTTTCTTTGTCTCCTTCCTTCCTTCCTTCCTTCTTTTCTTTTCTTTCTTTCCTTCTTTCTTTCTTTCTCTTTCTTTTTTTTCTTTTTTTGAGACGGAGTTTCACTCTTGTCCCCCAGGCTGGAGTGCAATGGCATGATCTTAGCTCACTGCAACCTCCGCCTCTTGGGTTCAAATGATTCTCCTGCCTTGGCCTTCCAAGTAGCTGAGATTACAGGTGCCCGCCACCACACCTGGCTAATTTTTGTATTTTTAGTAGAGACGGGGTTTCACCATGTTGGCCAGGCTAGCCTCAAACTCCTAACCTCAGGTGATACACCCGCCTTGGCCTCCCAAAGTGCGAGATTACAGGCGTGAGCCACCTCGCCCAGCCCAGATTTCTTAACTCTTGCCAGGTTTTGCCTCTTACTGTGGTCCTAATTTACACTCCCATGATTACTGAGGCTGAGGGCACCGCCGTATGTATTTCCTCCTCTGTGGAGCACCTGTTTTAATCTTTTACTCATAATTCTAGTGGGTTATTTGTCCTCATCTTGATTTTTAGAATTTCTTCATATATTCTAGACAGAATCATTCGTCAGTTTTGCAAGCATACCTTGATATTGCAGGTTTGGTTCCAGACCACCACAATAAAGCAAATCTCACAATACAACCGAGAATTCTGGGGTTTCTCAGTGCATAGAAACGTTGTTTACACTATACTGTAGTCTATTAGGTGTGAAATAGCATATATGTTTCAATGCTGCATATATAAAAATGTGTATAGATATACAAATATGTGGTATCTTACATATTATATATTTATACATAAATACATGTATATTATATATATACACACACATACTGTAATTATTGCTAAAAATGCTAACAATCATTTGAGCCTTCAGCAAGTCATAATTTTTTTGCTGGTGAAGGGTTTCACCTCAATGTTGATGGCTGCTGACCAATCAGGGTGGTGGTTGCTGAAGGCTTGGCCTGTGGTAATTTCTAAAAATAGGACAACAATAAAGTTTGCTGTATCAATTGACTCTTCCTTCATTTATTTATTTATTTATTTGAGACAGAGTCTCACTCTGTCCCCTAGGCAAGAGGGCAGTGGCACAGTCTTGGCTCACTGCAAACTCTGCCTCCCGGGTCCGAGCAGTTCTCCTGCCTCAGCCTCCTGCGTAGTTGGGATTACAGGTGCATGCCACCACACTCAGCTAATTTTTTGTAGTTTTGTTTGTTTGTTTGTTTTTTTAGTAGAGATGGGGTTTCACCATGTTGGCCAGGCTGGTCTCGAACTCCAGACCTCAGATGATGCACTCACCTTGGCCTCCCAAAGTGCTGGAATTACAGGCATGAGCCACTGTGCCCAGCCAACTCTTACTTTCATAAAAGATTTCTCTGTAGCATGTGATGCTGTTTGACAGCACTTTAGCCACAATAGAACTTTGAAAATTGGAGTCAGTCCTCACAAACCCTGCTGTTGCTTTATCAACTAAGTTGATTTAATATTCTAAATCCTTTGTTGTCTTTTCAACAATGTTCAGAACATCTTCTCCAGAAGTAGATTTCACCTCAAGGAACCATGTTCTTTGTTCCTCCATAAGAAGCAACTCTTCATCCATTCAAGTTTGATCATGAGATTGCAGCAATTCAGTCACGTTTTCAGGCTCCACTTCTAATTCTAGTTATCTTGCTATTTCCATCACATCTGCAGTTCTTTTTTCTACTGAATTCTTGAACCCTTCAAAGTCATCCATAGTGGCTGGAATCAGCTTCTTCCAAATTCCTGTTAATGTTGATATTCTGACCTCCTCCCATGAATCACAAATGTTTTTAATGGCATTCAGAACAGTGAATCCTTTCCAGGATTTCAATTCACTTTGCCTGACCGAATCCATTAGAAGAATTACTATCTGTGGCAGCGATAGCCTTTGTAAAGTGTGTTTCTGAGATTGTAGGACTTGAAAGTTGAGATTACTACTTGATACATGGACTGCAGAATGGATGTTGTGTTAGCAGGTGTAGAAACAACATTCATATTCTTCTATATCTCCATCAGAACTCTTGGGTGATTAGGTGCCTTACTAACGAGTGGTAATACTTTGAAAGACATACTTTTTTCTGAGCAGTCACTCTCAAGGGTGGGATTAAAATATTCTGTAAACCATGCTGTGAACAGATATGCTGTCACCTGGCTTTGTTTCTCCATTTATAAAGCACAGGCAGAGTAGTTTTAATATAATTCTTAAGCATTCTAGGATTTTCAGAATAGTAGATAATCACTGGCTTCAACTGAAAGTCACTGGATACATTGACCTCTAACAGGAGAGTCAGCCTGTCTTTTGAAGCTTTGAAGCAGATGTTGACTTCTTCTCTCTAACTGTGAAAGTCCTGGATGACATCTTCCAAAAGAAGCCTGGTTCATCTACACTGAAAATGTGTTGTTTCACATAGCCACATTTATCAGTGATCTTAGCTAGATCTTCTGGATAACTTGCTGCAGCTTCTGCATAAGTGCTTGCTGCCTCATTTGTAATTGTACATTCTAGAAACGACTTCTTTCCATAAACCTCATGAACCAATCTCTGCTAGCTTCAACCTTTTTTTCTGCATCTCCTCTCAGTCTTCAAAAGATTGAAGAGAGTAAAGCTGTGTTCTGGATTAGGCTTTGGCCTAAGAGAATGTTGTAGCTGGTTTGTTGTGGTCTGGTCTACCTAGACTACTCACACTTCTCCATATCAGCAATAGGGTTATCTTGCTTTGTTATCATTTAAATGTTCACTGGAGTAGCATTTTTAATTTTCATCAAGAACGTTTCCTTTGCATTCAGAACTTGGCTAATTGTTTGCCACAAGAGCCCAGCTTTAGGCTATCTCATCATTTGACATGCCTTCTTCACTAAGCTTAATTATTTCTAGCTTTTGATTTAAAATGAGAGACGACTCTTCCTTTCACTTGAGCACTTAGAGGCCATTGTAGGGTTATGAATTGGCCTACTTTCAATATTAATATGTCTCAGAGAATAGGGAGGCCTGAGGAGAGGGCGGGAGATGGGGAAAGCCAGCTGATGGAGCTGTTAGAACACACACAACATTTATCAATTAAGTTCACCTTATATGGGCTCAGTCTGTGGCACCATTACAATAGTAACAACTGTCACGGATCACAGATTACCGTAGCAGAAATAATAGTAATTTAAAAGTTTGAACCACTGTGTGAATTACCAAAATGTGACAGAAGGACACAAGGTGAGCCCATGCTGCTGGAAAAATGGCACTGGTAGACTTTCTGGACACAGCATTGCCACAGACCTTCAATTTCTAAAAATAAAAGCAGTATCTGCAAAGTGCAATATAGTGAAACACAATAAAATAAGGTATGCCTGTATGGATTGCAAATAATTTCTCCTTATTTACCAACATAATTTCCCTTTTAAGGAGTGCCGTTTGATTAATAGAAATATTTAATTTTAGCATATATTAAGTTTTATATTTATGGTTCTAAAAATTTTAGAGAATTGTTTTATATATTTATGCCTTTGATTTTTGTTTATGGTGTGATGTAGGGATCCAATTTTATTTTTTTCCATACTGATAATTAGTTGCCCCAGCACCATTTATTAATTAGCCCCCAGTTTTCCCACCGGCTGATTTTTAATGCCACCTCCAACAACTATCATAGTTCATCAAATGCACAAACCTCTTTCAGGCTCTCTTTTCTGTTATTTTTTTTCAATGTTTATATCTCTATATAAATAATATGTTTTCTTAATTTCAGTAGCTTTATATTTATTCTTGATGTCTGATGGGGTATATTCCTCCGCTTTCTTCATTTTCCTCATTAGAAGTATTTTATCTGTTTTTGGTCTTTCTTTATGTTATATAAATTTAAGAATTATTTTATAAAATTCCACAGAAGCCCTGTTGAGATTTTGGTTGGAATTCCTTAGCATGTGTTTGTTAAATAAGGATAATATTTAATTTTCTCCTAAATTTTTCATTCATTTTCAACATTTAATAATCATTCATTGAGTCACTCTAGTAAGTCCTGTGAATAAGAAAGTGAAGGAACATGACCTTCAAACTCAGTTAAATAGCAGTATAGTAGGAGTGGGGCATCCAGACATAATTATAATACAACAATCATAGCAAACTTTTTATTGGATGTACTATGTCTCAGACACATTTTCAAGCAGTGGACAGATACTGTCTTATTTAATCCATAAAAACATATAAAGTAGGTGGTATTATATTCTATAGATGAGGAAATTGAAGTCCCAAAGTAGAAACAGCCCAAATATTTATTGACGATAAAATGGATGAATAGGTTTTTAAAAAATATTGACACATCAAAATACTATGCAACATCTGAAAGTGAATGAAGTATACACAATAACAGGAAAGACTCAGAAATATATAAATTTGAGTAGTTAACACATTAGAAGAAGGAACAGGTTGTAGTGCAATTTTTAATAAGGATTAAATAAGTTGGAGGAGCCTAGATTCCCTAATTAGCAGGGGTAAGCAAACCATAACCCTTGGTGCAAATCTGATCTGCTGCCTGTTTTTATGAATAAAGTTTTATTGGAATACAGCCATGGCTGTTCATTTATGCATTGCCTGTGGTTGCTTTTGCACTGCAAGAGGCAGAGTTGAGTGACAGAGGCCATCTGGCCTGCAGAGCCTCAACTGTTTACTGTATGAGTCTTTACAGAAAAAGTTTGCCAATCCCTGAAACTGGCTTGGGTAATTGGGTGAATGAAATTCACTAAGTTTGGAAATCCACAAGATAAGTAGTTTACCTTGGGACAAGATGAATTGGTGGCATCGATGTGAACATTTGACTCTTGATTCTCAAGTGAGTGTGTAGGCTTCTCTACTTTGGGCATTTATTATAATATTTGCATAGATCATTTGATGTCAACTCCAATATTGTACTCTGATTTTAATGTCCTTTTTAATTTAGGGCACAAAGGATTTTTAAAATTCTTACTTTTGAGGTTGGCTATATGTTTAAAATGTCAAGAAGAGAAGATTTTAAATGCTCCCAACTCAAATAAATGATAAATGTTTGAGGCGATGGGTATCCTAAATACCAAGATTTGATCACTGCACATTATATGCATATATCAAACTATTACATGTACCCCATAAATATGTATATTATGTATAAATAAAAAAATTAAAATGTGTTTAAATGACCAAATCCAACTGTCTTCGGTTTTGAGTAAGCTGAAGGATCCTTCAGCTGTCTGTCATAACAATGAGAAATTCTCACACTTCTTATGTCTCTTTCATATATGGATTTTTAGTAAAATACAATGAGATATTCTTTGAGGCATCAAAAATAGTATAATAAAGGCAAGCATTTCTGGTGCTTTAGCTTGAAACAAGGTCTGCACTTAATGACCTAGCAGAATGAGAAGTTGGCATGGTTCATATATTATTCCAATATAATATTAATTCTGTCCACAGTAGTATAGAAAGAAATGGTGTGTAAGTCACAATGAAATTTTCTGCTGGTGGAAGAATAAATTTGTGCAGCCACTTTAGAAAATTGTTTTACAGTACATCCAAAGCTACACATACACATACCCATTGTAGGTAATATCCAAGCGAAAGAAGTGCTTATGTCTACCAAAAGATATGCACCAGAATGTTTACAGCAGCTTTTACATAGAGCCAGAAACTGAAAGCAGCTCAGTTGTCCATCAAATGAAGATGAATTCACAAACTGCGATATATTTATGCAATGGAATACCGCACAACAATAAGAAGGGACAAGCTACTGACACATGCAACAACATGGATGAATCTCAAAAACAATGTGTTGAACAAAAGAAGCCAGATAAAAAAGATACTGTGTGATTCCACTTATATTTCAAGAACAGGCAAAGCAACTTTGTGACAACAGAGGTCAGAACAGGGTTTATCTGTAGCATCCAGGTCAGTGGTTACTGGGCAAATACATGGGGAATATTTTTGGATGCTGAAAATGTTCTCTGTCTTGCCTTGGTGATTGCACAGGTGTATACACATGTAAGAGTTCAAATAGTGATGCATGTCTAGGTTTGTGCATTTTATGTAAGTTATACCTCATTAAACAAAGAAAACATTGAGCAGTTTTCTGAGGTGCCCGGGGTGCATATATTCTGTGTGCGTGAGAGAGAGGAGTTCCCATGGACATCAGATACTGATATAGGAATCTTAAAGTTTGTGATCTTTTATGAAAACGGCAGATCCTACAGCAGACACCAGGGCCTACTTGAGGGTAAAGGGTGGGAGGAGGGTGAAGATTGCAAAGCTCCCTATTGGGTACTATGCTTCTTACCTGGGTGATGAGTTAATTAAATCTGAATACCAAACCTCATGACATGCAATTTACCTATAGAAGAAACCTGCACATGTACCACTGAACCTAAAAGTTAAAAGAGAAAATGACAGGTCCTGACTTTTACTCTTGTCCCAAGGAGGTTCCACTTCACTTCCCAATGGAAGTTAGCTATAGAGAAAAAAAAAAAGTCAACTTTTTTTCCTAAAGAAAGTATTTTATTTGCTCATGTATTTGAGCAATTGTTATTTGAGATCCTGGAATTCCATACATAGAAAATGGAAAATCCTAGGGGTAGATTTAGTTGCGTTAAGTGTAGATGAACCTGAGGATATGTGTCTTGTGCAGCTCTTTTGTAACGGGCCTGCCAAGATGAGCTAGCTGCAAAGATATTTCCATGAAGTTGAAGAGTTAACCTGGCTTGACTCTGTGTTACTTCGTATCTCCCGTTTAAATGTAATTTAGATTTTGGCGTAGTTAATATTGAGCTATTCTTTCTTGTGGTAACTCGGCTTTTTAAGGTCGTCCTTAGTTCATGATAGTCAAACTACGTCATCAATACAGTTCAGTTCTACTTTTAAATGCATTTTATTATATACTAACTTTGAAATGTATGCTCCACATATGAGCTAGATGGTGATTATTACTTAAGATATTTAACTACTGAATCTATAATATCAAGTCCAGCTGCATATCAATTTCCTAAAATGAACATGTGTTATTTTCATCATATAATTTGTATATATGCATATATATGTGTATATATACATTATACATTCTCTCTGTAGTTATCCTTCATGAATTCCACTGGGGATTCTGCTGTACAGCTTCATAAGAAGCTCTGGGGTATCATATCTCAAGCCAAGCTCCATCTTCTTCCTCCAATTTAAGACTAGCATCTTCATGGAGACAGTGACTGAAACCACAAAGGTGCTCTGCATCACCATCCCCATTCTATCAAACAAGGAGGCCTGTGTATGCTAAGTTTGCAGAATTTCTCCTATCCATGTTGTTTCTTCATCCTTGTGTTATTATCCCTCCAATCCATTCTTCTAAAATCGTAAGGGTGATCGTTCTAAAATACAAAGCTGATCATATTATACCCTTGTCAAAAGTACCATTACCTCTTGGATTAAATTCAAACTTCACAGCCTGCCGGGGACTTGATTACCTGACTCCTGCCTACTTAATTTATTTATTGCTGGTTAAATCTCTTCTTATCCAAGATTTGTGCTTCAGCCATGCCAGGCTTCTTGCAGTAGTCTTCACTCACCAGGTTAATGTAAGCCATTATACACGTGGTTCTCTTACGTTACTTGCTTCCACCCTCCACCTACACAGTGTTCAAGACTGAGCACAACTCCTGCTCTGACTTGCTTCAGCTACTCATTTTTCACCACCCTGTGAACACCAACACTTGTGTTCATATGCTGTTCCCCAACTTGAATGTCCCTATCAATTCTCTTCATCTTTCCAGGCCTATTTTAATAGATAGTGGAGATTCCCAGGCTATTTTAATAGATAGTGGAGATAGCTTAGATTTAGAACCTGTTCAGGAACTATAGAATTTGGATCTCCCCTCTTGCCCAGGGCATTCCTGACAAACTAGAAGAGGCTTTGTGTGGATGTGAGCGGAAGAGCAGGAGCGAGACCTCTGGTCATACCTTGTCACGCCATGGTTGCATGGGAGGAAGCCACTAAAGCAAACAGGAAGCTGAGAAATTGGCCAACTGGGGACATTCTCGATAACCACTCTGGGTATCTTAGAGAAGCGAAAGCCTTCAGAGCTGGGCTTGGATGAAGGGAACTGGCCTGACAACTGTGGCTTTGCTGTGTAGATACAGCTGGTGTTAGACATTTGCATTTGATTATATTTTACTTGCTCTGATGTCTAAATCTATTTTTTGACAGGAATACCTAAAAGAACAAAAGTTCTGCATTGAAGATTCTTGGGAAACACTCAGGGTTATAGGCAACTTCTTTTTCCCTATGAATCAAAATCTTGCTGTTAAATTAATAAAGAGTTCTCAGGGTGCAGGAGAGCCAAGTTTCTGTCGTGCTCCATTACACATTTGGAAATAGGAAAGAGAAGAAAGAAACGTGCTGGAACGTGGAGAGCCAGCCACCCTGCTGAGCCTCTTCCTGTGACCTAGTCACAGTCACTTTGTGAGGGTCAGTCATCTAGTGGATAAAATCAAGAGATACCTAAAACTAAGACATTCTGTGTAGAGAGAAGGTCCCTTAGCAAGTAGAACAATATCACCTAGGTATTAATTTCTTACCTGTTTCTGGTGTCTTAGAGGCCAAATAAATTTGTTATATAAAATATTAAGCTTCTCGTAATATTATGACAAATGGCCATTATATTACACATATTTTAAAAATTATTTTTTTTCTTTTTACTCTCACAATAATTTGAAGTGAACCAAGCAGCTGGCTCATTGTTTGAGAAACAGTTGTTTCACGGGTGAATTGACTTCATCTTCGGCAGCCACCGGTTTGCTAAGCATTTACTTTGAACATTTCTATGGCAAGTGACAGAGTCCTCATGTTTAAGTATATTCTGATGTGAGTCACATCCAGAAAACTTGGGAAAGGGAAAAAGAAAAAAAAGGAACACGCTGGTCAAGATTTTTGTTTGTTTGTTTCAACGTTCCACATAAGGCTGCTGCCAGATGTTCACATTTCATCTTGCCTGAATAAAAATCTTTCTTATTCAAGAATGTCAATATCATTTAACAGCAAAAGCAATATAATTACACTATTCAATAAACATTTAACAAGACACAGACATTTTCAGCTAAAAGAGGACTTACCAGAATGTACCTCTTAGCAATTTAGTAGTTAAATTAGTTTTTAAAAATCTATTTTTTTAAACAACATCTGGTGAACAGTCTCTAATTTCTACAGTTTTGGAATGAAAAGGCACTGCACCAGTTCATTGCTACGAACAATTTGCTAGTTGTTTACCTTAATGCCAATCTTACTCCCCTGCCAGACACATATATTTCAAATGTGTTTTCTATATTTTAAAAAAACCCAGCAAATTCAGATTCCTGGGCATGAAGTTAATACCATTGGGTTCACCAACTGTCGCCTATGCTTTAAGATGTCATGTTTCTCTTGGCACAGTGGAATCAGTCACATTGTAAAGAAAAATGATTTACTGGCTATACCTTCGCTTCAATTTACCACAGTATCCTGATAGGCAAAGTGCTGGGAGAAGGGACGGGGAGAGGTGAGACTGATTATCCACTTGACCTCAGCTGGTGGTTTCAATTTCCTCTTCTTTTTGAGCTGATGCAGTTTGAGATAAATTAATACGAATGATCTGAAAGGGTTAAAAATACCTACTAACCCATAGCAGAGTCACTAGTCCCACTCGGGCTTGTCAATGTCATAACAGTAGCATACAGGATGGCAGCGAGGAGCACCAACAGCCTGAAACACTTACGTGGTTCTGTGGTTCTGTGTTTTAATCTAGTTGCCAAAGCCCCCTCCCTTAATTTTTTTAAAGGTTTTATGTCTGAGTTAATTCACATGCCTGGTTTGCCAGGACAATATTGGGCTGTATTTTGCTTTGAAATATATGACAACAGTCATTGACATATACCAGAGGTCAAAATATAGATCGTTGTTAGAGAAACACCTTGTATTGATTAAATATATTTCCTTTATGAAACCAAGTGTGCACACATTCACAGTATGGATCCTTGTATAATTTTCAAGGATAAGGTGCAGTTTGATTTGTCTGCTTTTCAGTTTAGATTGTACTGTTTTCAGTAGACAGAGGATCTCCCTCGGGCTCTCTGGAAAAATCACGCTTTTTTGAAACAGCTTATGAAAGTTCACTGCCATTTTTACTCTACAGATAAATGACTGAAATCCCTGGACTGCTGTTCTAATTGTGTTCATCCTGATAGATGTGTAGTGGTATGTTTCATTGTCGTTTAAATTTGCAGTTCCCTAGTGACGTCTGATGTGGAGCGTCTTTTCATATGCTTATTTGCTCTCTGTAGATCTACTTTGGGGTAGTGTCTGTTCAGATCTTTGGTCTGTTTTGTAATTGGGTTGTTTTTCTTCTTATTACTGAGTTTTTGTTTTATTTATTTATTTTTCTTGAGACAGAGTCTTGCTCAGTCACCCAGGCTGGAGTGCAGTGGCACGATCTCGGCTCACTGCAACCTCTGCCTCCCAGGTTCAACTATTCTGCCTCAGCATCCCTAGTAGCTAGGATTACAGGCATGCACCATCACGCCTGGCTTATTTTTGTATTTTTAGTAGAGATGGGGTTTCGCCCTGTTGGCCAGGCTGCTCTTGAACTCCTGACCTCAAGTGATCTGCCCGCCTCGGTCTCCCAAAGTGCTGGGATTAGAGGTGTCAACCACCGCGCCCAGCCTTATTACTGAGTTTTAAGAAAATTTTGGATATTGTGTGTACTAGTCCTTTATCAGATATGTGTTTTGCAAATATTTCCTTCCAGTCTGTGGCTTGCCTCCTTATTCTCTTAAGAGAATAAAATAATATTGGATTTTGCTTTGTGGTACAATTTGTAAGCCTTTTTCTGTTATTAGGAATGTTTTTCCCATTCACATTTGTTGACACGTCTCATGCCATTTGTATATGGCACTATATTTAATATTATAATTTTGAGCTTTACCTTTATTATGTATGCAATTATTTATTTATTTTTATTTTATTTATTTGTTTATTTATTTATTTTGAGATGGAGTCTCGCTCTGTCGCCCAGGCTGGAGTGCAGTGGCGCAATCTCGGCTCACTGCAAGCTCTGCCTCCCGGGTTCATGCCATTCTCCTGCCTCAGCCTTCCCAGTAGCTGGGACAACAGGCGCCCGCCACCATGCCCGACTAATTTTTGTATTTTTGGTAGAGATGGGGTTTCACTGCGTTAGCCAGGATGGTCTTGACCTCCTTACCTTGTGATCCTCCCGCCTCGGCCTCCCAAAGTGCTGGGATTACAGGTGTGAGCCACTGCACCATTTATTTTTATATTTATTTGTGTTTTAGGTTTTACACGTCTTCATTATATAGTAGGCATTGCCAAGTCTCTCTCCAAAGTAAGTTTAATATTTTACATTTCTACCAGCATTACATGTGCATTGCTAGTACTTCATATTAACAATGTTAATTGTTGTCAAATTTAAAATTTTTGTCCAGCTGGTGAGTGTGAAATTGTATCTGATGTTGTAATTTGCATTGGTCAGATTTTTAGTAAGGATGATAATCTTTACCTATTGTTAATTGCCATTTGGGTTTTCTCATTTGTCTATTTGCTGTTCATTAACTTTTCCTAGTTTTCAAAAATTCTTTACCATTTTCTTAGTGATCCATAAGAGTCCTTTTTATATTATGGATTATCATCCTCTGTTTTATCTGTGGCAAATATGTCTTCCCAGTTTGTGGCTTTCAGAAAAAGTTTTAAGTCATTTTTGTGTTAGAGAAGTTTTCAATTTCAGTGACTATGGCTAAACTAATTTTTCTTCTCCTTTATTAGTAGTGTTTTTATGTGTGTTTCATGTTAAAGAAATAATAATCTACCCCAGAATTAGAAAATGTTCTTCTTTATTTTCTTCCAAAAGTTTGCTTTTTATATCTAAGTCTTTAATTCCTCTGGAGGGTGTGTGCCTGTGCCTGTATATGAGGGGGGTGAGTATATGTGAGTCTGATGAAGTAAGAACTTTGTCTACAGTATAACTTATTGTTCAATAACTGTTTATTGAATAATCTCTTATTTCACCATTGACATTTTTTTGCCCAGTATATATTCTAGAACCATCTTGCTGTCTATATGTATCCCATAACATCATGTTATAAGCCTAAAAAATACACAATAAAAACTTATTTTAAAAAAAGATGTATTGGCCGGGCGCGGTGGCTCATGCCCGTAATCCCAGCACTTTGGGAGGTGGAGGCGGGTGGATCACGAGGTCAGAAGATCGAGACCATCCAGGCTAACACGGTGAAACCCCGTCTCTACTAAAAATACAAAAAATTAGCCGAGCGTGGTGGTGGGCGCCTGTAGTCCCAGCTACTCGGGAGGCTGAGGCAGGAGAATGGCGTGAACCCGGGAGGTGGAGCTTGCAGTGAGCCGCGATTGCGCCACTGCACTCTGGCCTGGGCGACAGAGTGAGACTCTGTCTCAAAAAAAAAAAAAAAAAAAAAAGATGTATTACTGTATTATATACTTTTAAAATACTTTTTATAATGGAAGATTTTTGGTGAAAGTAGGCAAAATAACAGTGAACACTCGTGCTTATTTCCCAATCCCAACCACCACCAATGCTTGGCAAATTCCCCTCCATTCAATGCTTACCCATGCCTTATATCTCATATCTCTCATATTGATTTTGAAGGGAATCCTGGCCCCATGTGCTTAATGCCAATGCTTTTAGGGATAAAATTTTCACATACACTCTGCCTTATTTCTGGATTCTGCTTCATTTGTATATTAGACTATCTCAGTGCCAACAAAACACTAAATTAGTTACAATAGGTTCATAAGCCGCATTAGCTGTTAAAGTAATTTGCTTTTCTGTAGTGTCCAGCGCTACTGGGCCTGTGAGTTTTTCCCTCATGCACAGAGATGAGAGATTTTAGAAATAAAGACGCAAGACAAAGAGATAGAAGAAAAGACTGCTGGGCCCAGGGGACCGCTAGCACCTAGACACAGAGACTGGCTGTGGCCCTGAATGGCTGGGCGCACTGATATTTATTGCATACAAGACAAGGGGGGCAGGGTAAGGAGGGTGAGTCGTCCAAGTGATTGATAAGGTCAAGCAAGTCACATGATCATGGGACAGGGGGCCTTTCCCTTTTAGGTAGCCGAAGCAGAGAGGGAAGGCAGCATACGTCAGCGTTTTCTTCTATGCACTTATAAGAAAGATCAAAGACTTTAAGACTCACTATTTCTTCTACCGCTATCTACTACAAACTTCAAAAAGGAACCAGGACAGGAGTACAGGAGGAACATGGAAATGGACAAGGAGCAGGACCATTGAAACACAGCACCACAGGGAGGGGTTTAGGCCTCTGGATGACTGCGGGCAGGCTGGATAATATCCAACCTCCCACAAGAAGCTGATGGAGCAGAGTGTTCCCTGACTCCTCCAAGGAAAGGAGACTCCCTTTCGCGGTCTGCTAAGTAACGGGTGCCTTCCCAGACACTGGCGTTACCGCTTGAACAAGGAGCCCTCAAGTGGCCTTGTTCAAGCCGAAGGCTCACCTCTTGCCTTCTAGGTCACTTCTTACAATGTCCCTTTAGTACCTGACCCTATAACCGCCGGTTATTTCTAGGTTATATTAGTAATGCAACAAAGAGCAATATTAAAAGCTAATGATTAATAAGGTTTATACTAATGATTGATAATTGTCCATGATCATCTCTGTATCTAATTTGTATTACAACTATTCTGTATTCTATTTTCTTTATTATACTGCTACAGTTTGTGCCTTCAGACTCTTGCCTCGGCACCTGGGTAATCCTTTGCCCACACTTTTCCTCATTCTTCAACATTTGTTAGCTATTGTTGGTCCTCAATTTTTCCACATTCCATATTGGCAAGAGTCATCTTGCTAAAGTCTATAATACCCTATTAGAATTTATGTTGTAATTGCTTTTAATTTATATTTTAAATAAGGGAGAATTGATATTCTTATGATTTTGAGTCTCTTCATTAATGGGTATAGTTCAGTTTTCTAATTATTCAATTCTTCTTGCCTTTCAGTAATGTTTGGTAATCTATGACAAAAAAAGCATTTTAAAACACTTTTTTTTTTTGAAACAGAGTTTCATTCTTGTTGCACAGGCTAGAGTACAATGGCACGATCTCAGCTCACTGCAACCTCCACCTCCCAGGTTCAAGCGATTCTCCTGCCTCAGCCTCCCGATAGCCGGAGGTGATTACAGGCATGCACCACCACACCCGGCTAATTTTGTATTCTTAGTAGAAACGGGGTTTCTCCATGTTAGTCAGGCTGGTCTCGAACTCCCGACCTCAGGTGATCCACCTGCGTCGGCTTCCCAAAGTGCTGGGATTACAGGCGTGAGCCACCGTGCCTGGCCTATAACTTTTGCTAGATCAAATCTATGTCAGTTACAGTTTTCGTTGTTATTGGAAATTTTATATCTATCATTTTTCCTTTCCATTTAAAAATTTTATTATAGCATACTGCAATGCCAGTTATTTTATGAGTTGCTTTTAAAATCTTGCAATCTTGCTGAACTTTCTTATTCATTATAGTTGTCTTTCCATAGATTATCTTGGGTTTTCTATGAGGCAAGGTATAACTCCTTTTCAATTATCATGCCTGTTATTTCTTTTTCTTGCTATATTACATGGTTAAGGCCTTCAGTCCGAGGTGGAATAGGAGTAATGATAGCAGCCATCTTTGCCTCATTTCTGATTTTAATAGGAATGCTTGTGCATTTTCATCATTACACATGATGTTGCCCTACTTTAATGATTTCTATCAAATTAAAAGAGATATCTTCTATTACTAGCTATAAATCATTCTTTTTATTTATAATCATAAGTGAATGTTTAATTTTAGTGATGATTTTTCTGCCTCTATTGAGATAAGACTATTTTTCTTTCGTTAATATTGTATGCAAATAGATTTTTATTGCTGGCACAAACTCTATTTGACTATAATAAATTCGTTTTGGACAAACACTGCTCAGTTTCATTCATCTAGGATTGTTTTCATCTGCGTTCATCAGTGAGGCTGGTGAATATCTTCGAGGGTGGACATTTGGCAGCCCATTCTCAAATATTGTGATTAGGAATTAGAGATGTATCCTGGTTGTGTCAAAGATGGAATTTGCATTTGCCTTTCTGTTCCCTCTTATTGCATTTGGGTAATTTCTGTGAACAGCCATTCTACTAGTGAAAACCTTATATTTATTTTTCTTTTTAGTGCTATTTGTCTCAGATTTCAATATAAGTATTTCACATAATGATAAAAGTGGTGTGAAACTTTTCTCAATGTTCTGTGAGAGTTGAAATAGAATTAGAAGTATACATTCTTTGAATATTTGAAATGATTTACTGGTGAAATGGTCTGTACCTGGCTCATTTATGAGAAGATTGCATTGTGAGAGCTTTCTCAATTAGCTGAGTTTGTGTATTATCGCATTTGCATTTCCAACTCTTGGCAGAGTGCCTAGCTCAAAGGAGGCACTTGATATGTGTTGTGGTTGGTTGACCAGAAGGCTGTAGCCCACCTTCAATCATAGGAACATCCTCACTCCACTTATTATTGCCTAAATTCCCCCAATTGTATAAGTTTTACCTGGAGTTTTAAAAAGCCGTTGTCACCTGTGAAATGGTAACAGTTCATAAAATAGTAACATACTGAGATTTATTAGTCACTTTACCATCAATGTGAAGGAATTGCTGAGATGCTTTTCTGATTCTTGAAATTAGAATATAAATGGAGTGAGAACAGATAGATTAGGGTAGTAATTGTGAAAGAGGTGGGGGAAGAAGAGAAGAGAGAAAAAAGAGAAGGAGAGAGACAGAAGAGAAAGAGGAGGAGAAAGAGGAGATGAGAGGAAGAAAACGCAATGTCTATGGGGAAAAATAAGGTTTGCTAATAACTGGAGATCAACCCAACAATGAAATCATCAAATATCAACTTTGCTCATTTCACAGAATTAACACTAATGCTATATGGCATGGATTTCTTGATTGGGTAAGACAAGTATTTTCCCCAGGCATCTTCCATTTCAGCCAGTTTTGTTTTCTAAATGTCCTGCTGTTTCTGGTTTACAAAATCTCCATCATTCTATGCTTTATGGTGACTAAGCATTTTTTTCCTACTGTCCTATTTTATTAGAGTCAGACTACTTAACTTTCCAGAACATGTTTTTTGTTTGTTTGTTTTTAAATGGAGTTTCACTCTTTTCGCCCAGGCTAGAGTACAGTGGTGCAATCTCAGCTCACTGCAACCTCCACCTCCCGAGTTCAAGTGATTCTCCTGCCTCAGCCTCCTGAGTAGCTGGGATTACAGGCGCCCGCCACCATGCCCAGCTAAGTTTTGTATTTTTAGTAGAGATGGGGTTTCACCATGTTGGCCAGGCTGGTCTCAAACTCTTGATCTCAGGTGATCCATCCGCCTCGGCCTCCCAAAGTGATGGGATTACAGGCGTTAAGCCACTGCACCCGACCCAGAGCATGATTTTTTAAAGACAGGTTATGATAATTCCCAATGAAATTTTATCTAAATTGGAAGATTTTTAAAAGAAATATAACACTGGAATTTTTAAAGATGTGCGTCCTACTGAAAAAATAAAGGTATTGTTTTCATTGTATTGAGTTACTATTTCCATCAGATTCTTTTCTAAATAAAATGCTTAAATGTATTTGATCTCGTTAACTTTGGAAGCACCATACAGTTATTTAAAGGACAGAGAATAGTGGTATTCCCAAAGAAATTACACTGAGAAATCTATCAACAGGGGAGTGAGCACCAGGGTGGAGCACTGTCTGCCCTGGTCTTTTGTGTGATATAAGCAATGCAGGAAGTCCTTACCATGATTGACCTCACGAACACACATGGATTTATTGGATTAGCCAGCTCACTGACAGCAGTGATGGTTCTAAGGAAACAGGATGCAGGAGAGGCTCCGCTTCACTAACAAGACAGTCATTTACAATGAAAATTAGGTGAATACTAATTTGTCTTTTGGTGTCCCCGTTAGAGCATCAGAGGACTGCATGGGTCACGATGGGAGAAAGTGAGCTGGAGTCAGAGGGAAGCTTCAGTGACTGAGTGATCTAGTGATCTGGCAAGGTGAGGTTTGGATGAATCATGTGCTGGGCATCTACTGTTTGGGCCTCCAGGTCCCTGCTCCACCCTTCTCTCTGAAGGGTAACCCACATGCTCCTCATCAATGCGGCTTTTTATGGAGGCACGGTGAGAAGAGTGGGGTTGGGCTGCTGATTCCTCTGGCTCCATCCAGGGACCTTGGTTTGACTGCATACCTCTGTCAAGGCCACAGTTTTCTCTAGGTAGCTCTCATACTGTTGTAACATAATTGGATCCCTCATTATCCCTAACAGATTTCCCCAAACCCCTTCCATGCCATCTATCTATCTATCTATCTATCTATCTATCTATCTATCTATCTATCTCTATCTATCTATCAATTATCTATCATCTATGTCATTTGTCTATATATTATTTAGTTGTCATGTATCTGTCATCAGTCTATCAATAATCTATCATCTGTGTATCTCCATTGTTGTGCAGACCCTTTAAAATATCTTCTTCACTAGATTCTCTCAATCACTCCATTTAAGTGTGACATCTATAACATCTGACTGACAGTCATTGGTACCAGAAATGGCTCCAGAAAACAAACCTCTAAAAAGACTTCTGGCATTGGGTTGCTCTTATAGTGGAGAAGTATACAAATAACTTTGCAGGAGATGAGGCCCTGGTAAGCTGTTCCACACAGTAGCATCAGTTTATCGAATTGTCCTCAGCGGTGGCATGAGAGGAAGTGCAGGTGGAGGGACTAGGGATGGGATCGAAGGGCAACAGTCCTGGTTGCTTTGACAACAAAAGTGAGATAAAGATTGTGAGGTCAGCTGGCTGTTTCTGGTGACACTAGACATTGTATACAGAGAAAAGGAGAAATTGGAGATTGTGAGGATTATTATTATTGATTAGTATTATTTGTGTTTTACTCAGAGCACACTCAGACAGTGAGAAAGCCTGGCAGCTTAGCGGGAGCTTCTCACTTCCTGCCGTCATGGCAGATGTGGCTGAGCTCTGCCTGCTGTATGGGCTGTGGAGCTGCAGCTTCGATGAAGGCACAGCCCCACGGCTCTCACTCTCAGGTAATGGCTGGTTGGGGAGAGGTAGGAGACCAAGACATGTAAGAGGTTAAGAAGTTTAAACCTCGGATTCTCCCTGAACCTATCTTCAGGCAACTCCTTCTCCAGGTATAAATGCCCTTCAGAGAATACACCTGGGGAATCTGCTCATAAACAGGTGCACATCCCCCTCAGCTGTAAGCGCCTACCACCCCATTTGCCACCAGGCCCATAATAAGATTAGATCCCAACACAGCCCAGATGCAGAGACACAAATCCTGGTTTTGGAGGAGAGATAGTCTATCTGCCAAGAGAATTACAGGATCTTGCCAATGTACATCTGCTGGAGCCTGGGAAGTATTATGGGATGCCTTCTAAGGGTGTTAGACTAGTAAAAATCAAATGGAAGTGGTGATTGGGCTGTGTTTATTGACGTAGGTATAAACACTCAGGATTTGGAATGTAATGTGTTGGCTTGAGTCTACCAGGTTGGCTGAGTGAAGCCTGGACTCAGTGGTGACCTGGAGTCAAGGAGGCTCAAATTCTGGAATTTCTCTATCCAATGGTCCAGGAAAAATGGGGAAGTTAGAATGGGCCTATTATGTGCAACCTGCTTACCTACCTTCTAATCAGGTCTCTTCTCCTCCTCCTTCTTTACCTCCTTTCTAGTGGGGCCTGGAAGGCTCTCCCTTAACCAAAGTATGATATAGTATATACTGTCCGTCAGATGTTGTAGTCAGCTGTCAAGGAGCCTACTCTTGAGTGAGTTTTGTTAGCCTGTGTCTTTCAAGGAAACACATTTCCTTGCCTATTCATCTAAAGTGGTGGAATTTATTAGTACACAGTGGCTCCTAATGTCCCCTAACCATCCTGTCGATGTCTGTGGGATCTATGGAGAGGTCCACTCTGATTCCTCCCGTCAGTAATTTATGACTCCTCTTTTTCCAGATCAGTCTGGCTAGAGGTTTATTCATTTTGTTCAGCCTCTCAATCAGCTCTTGTTTTCATTGATTTTCTCTCGGTTTTTGCATTTTCTATTTTATTGACTTATGATTTGTCTGTTATTTTTTTCCCTCTGCCTACTTGGGGCTACTGGGAAACATCAGCAGGAGGCGGGAGGCAATGAGAAGAGTGAAGTCCCCCTACCTGGCCATGGCTCCTACTGGGCTTCCTTCTCTGGGCTGCAGTAACTTCTCCTTTCCCTTTCCCCTTCAGGTCAAACAGTAGTAAGAACCCCCCACCATCATTAGCCCTGAGATACTGCATCACCCCTTGCTGCCGCCATTCCTGAACTCTGCCCACATAATTAGAAATGCCCCCTTCCATAAACTCCCTTTTCTCAGTCAGTGTGGTGTGCTATTTCCTACTGGGTCTTGTCTGCAGATACACATTCTTATCATTTATTTCTGAATTTTAACACATTCTTCAAACTTTTAAAAAGACTTGTAGGAAAAGTGTGAAAATATTCTGCCACAGATCTGTTGCTAAAGTTAAGCTGGTTTGCTAAAGTCAATTTGAAATTATGGGCCTGGAAAACCACTGGCTTTATTTTATAAGGAGATCTTATAGAATTGTAGCGTTCATTGGGATTATTTTTTGATCTGTGTTGATAATTTAAGATGTTTACCACTTAATCTCCTAAGGGAAGGCTTTGTGAACACCAGTTTCATTTGCTTTGGCTGCAGATTGCTAATTGATTCTAAGTTAAGCAAGAAACTTATACAGAAGGCAGAATTTGCAAGTCAGGGAAAATGCCAGTCATCAAAAAATTCTTTGTGCCAATGACTGGACCTGGCCTCAGAAGACAAAAATGGGATTCAAGAGTGGTCCCTGTTCTTCAGGAACTTGTAATGAAGTGGAGGATACATGTGTAAGTAAATAATAGTACAAATAATTCTGTGATGAGAAGTATAATAGAAGCAATAAGCAAACACTACAGGGGTACAGAACCTTCACAAGTAAAGTGCTCTTGCCATATGTAGTAGCAAAATAATCCCTCCCAATGCCAAAGATTTCTACATCCTAATTCCAAGAACTGGTGAATACATTACCTTACAAGGCAAAGAGGAATCAAAGTTGCAGGGAATTAACATTGGAATTAACGTTGCTAATCAGCTGACCTTAAGGTAGGGAGATGGTCTTGAATTATCTTGGTGGGCCCAGTATAATCACAGGGGTCCTTTAAAACAGAATAAGGAGACATAAGAAGAGAGTCAGAGGGAGATGACTCTGGAAGGCTGGTCAGAGAGACACAACGTTGCTGGATTTGAAGACGAGGGAAGGAGCCATGGCCTTAGGAATTTAACGGCCTCTAAAATCTGGAAAAGATAAGAAAGTGAAGTGTCCCCTAGATCCTACAGAAAGGAAGCAGCTCTGCTGACATCTTAGCTTTATCCCCAGGAGACCCACGTGAGCCTTCTCACCTACTGAACCACAGGGAGATACACGTTTGTGGTCATAAGCCATTATATCATGCTTGTTACGCAGCAATTGGAAACCGATACACATATCTGAGAAGGAGAGAGAAAGTCACTGCAGGCAAATGGACTAGGGAAGGAAAGAGCAGGGGTGACGGAGGCTTCCTTGGGGAGAAACAACAGAGACAGATGTGGGCCTGGGTCAGATGTGAGAGAGCCTTAAGAACCACCCGGATTTTAGCCTTTACTCTTTAAAACAGAAAAAGAGTGAGTGAAGTTTTTGAGCACAGCAGCAACATTCTTGGTTTTGTCTTTTAAAAAGACGTGGTATTACCAAGTCTGGAGCAGACTTTTGGGAGTAATTGGGAGAGACAGATTCTTCTGTTTAACCTGAGTGATGTCTTCATATTGAGGCTTCTGTGTTCTGTGTGAATCCTGGGATAAAGGACCTGTGCATATTTGTATGTGGAGCCACAAGGTGTTAAGACTCCCACCATCTTCCGTGGTTGCTCGCAAGGCCTTGAGCTTGCTGCAGTGTTGGGGCCGTTGTCTGGCCCAGTCAGGCATACTTCATTATAAGTTAATATCAGTTCAACAACTCACTCCAAAGCCAATTCTTTGTTATTTATTTTAACAACCTGCTGTTTTGAATTATCTCTCTCTCTAGTTTCTGTCATTAATGTAAATAAGCATAGACTGAATGATTGACTACATTGATTGTGGAAGGATTGGCCATTAAAATAGCAAAATATAAAAGAAAGATGAAACTAAATCCTACCCTCTCCTCCTCCTAGATGTGCAAATTCTAAAACCAATTCCTTACCTCAAATACTCAAGCTGTGGGGCTCTAGGTTCTGGGATAAGTGGGGTTTGGAAAACGCTGGTTAAAAAAGGTTATTTAACTGGGGATCTCTTATGAGGCAAGTATGCTAACAACCCAAGAAGCTGCTAGGCTTACTTTGCAATGGAACCCTTTTGTTTAGAATGTATTTTGAGACATGTGTTCCTCCAAATGCAGTCTGGGGCAGGAGGTGAGGAAGAAGAGCGCTGCCCGTGGCGCTGGGAGGCCTCGTTTTCAGACCTGTTTGTGGCTCCAAGAATCTCAGTGACATGAGTGAGAGGCTTTGAGTTCTGCATCCTCAGTTTCTAGGCTTGGTGAAACTGATTCGTGACCCTTAATGCTGTGATTCTTTAAAATCCATTAGGAATGACCTTGTTTCACATATTAGTGGATACTCACCAATTATTGACTAATTAGTGATTAGGTTTTTCATCAGATGGTTTTGTAGTCAGTCGTGTCATTGCTGCATATAGTTGCTAAGTAATATTACAGCTACCCTAGAACTTGATGCCTAGAATGTGAATGTAGGGTATCTAAACAGGGAGGTTACCTCGGTGGTGGAAACTAGAGTTTGAGATGTCTTCCTACACAGATTCTAATCCTTCTAGCAAACTCAGGATGTCAGAATTGCAGGAAATGTGCCTAAATGACAATGAGAGACCACAGTCTTGTGGAGATAAACATACCAGACTCACATAGCTAGTCGAGGTTTCTGTGTGTAAATCTGCTGATCTTGTTAAATCTTGCAACTTTGAATGAAAAATGAATTTTTATTTAACAGTCTCTGGACATCTAGAATATGGGTTTTAATACACATTGGATGTTGTGAAGGATCTAATCTCCCCACAAATAAGTAAATTTACAAATAAGTAAATTGTTGGTGAGAAAAATGAGATCGCTAAACCAGAAATGCAAGGTTTCATGATGTTTTGAATTATACATGTGTGCATGTCTGTGTATACCCACATATATTTCTGGATTGTATATGCATACATGTAAATATATACAGGCATATTCAGCAAAACATACTTGAAAAAATTAAAGCGTTAGGAAGGACTATGTCTGAAGCGGAATTATAAATGATGTTTCTTCTCTTCTTCCTTGCCTTTCTCAAAGTATCTAAAGTGAGCACATTGTTTTTGTAACCAGGGGAAATAAAGATTTGTTTAAAAAGCCAAGTTAAAAAAAATCAGGCCGGGCGCGGTGGCACACGCCTGTAATCCCAGCACTTTGGGAGGCTGAGGCGGGCGGATCATGAGGTCAGGAGATCGAGACCATCCTGGCTAACACGGTGAAACCTCATCTCTCTAAAAATACACGCATACACAAAAATTAGCCGGGCATGGTGGCGAGCACTTGTAGTCCCAGCTACTCATGAGGCTGAGGCAGGAGAATTGCTTAAACCCGGGAGGAGGTGGAGATTGTGCCACTGCACTCCAGCCTGGGTGACAGAGCGAGACTCCATCTCAAAAAAAAAAAAAAAAAAAGAAAAAATCAAGGGTACTTTCCTGTACGTATGACACATGCTTTTTTGACACATGGACAGTCTACCATTGCATATTGGATAGGAGGACCTTTCTCTTACTGCTCTTCAATCCACTTACCTATTGAGGCTGTAGAAGCCAGGACAGGTTAGTTGTTTGTGCATGTACTATTCTGTTATTTCTATTGTATTCATCTCTGAACTTTGATAGGAAAAGTAATTCTGCTGCCCTGAAATTCACATAATAATTCCATTTTAGGCCAGTCGAATCTCAAAAATAAGTAAAATAATGATGAATAAAACCTAGACAAATGATTTTGATTCTTCGAGATCTCATTAGATTGGGAATGTGTGTTGGTTTCATGTGTCAGCTTGACTAGATGATAGTACCCCAGTATTTTATTAGATGCAAATCTAGGTATTGCTGTGAAGGCGTTTTATAGATGTGGTTAACTTTTAAGATTTTCCTGGATGTTGTGGGTGGACCTCACCCAATCAGTTGAAGGCCTTGAGAGCAAAACCTGATGTTTCCCGGAGAAGAATGTCTGCATCAAGCCTGCAGCATCAACTCCTTGCTTGAGTTTCCAGCCTGCCAGCCTGTTCTATACATTTTAGATTTGCCAATCCCCACAGTAATGTGAGCCAATTCGTTCAAATAAATGTCTCCTTCTCTCTCTTTCTTTGTGGGAGTAGGTGTATGTATATTAATAAATAATATACAACACTGTATCAGTCCATTTTCACACTGCTATAAAGAAATACTCGAGACTGGGTAATTTATAAAGGAAAGAGGTTTAATTGACTCACAGTTCCCTATGGCTGGGGAGGCCTCAGGACATTGATGATCATGGCAGAAGGGGAAGCAGGCACCTTCTTCACAATGCAGCAGGAGAGAGAGCACGTGAAGGAGGAACTGTCAAACACTTAAAGAATCATCAGCTCTTGTGAGAACTCACTGATTATCACGAGAACAGCATGGAGAAAACTGCGCCCATGATCTAATCACCTCCCTCCCTCCACATGTGAGGATTACAGGGCCCTCCCTCCACATGTGGGGATTACAGGGCCCTCCCTGGACAGGTGGGGGTTATATATTGAGATGAGATTTGAGTGGGGACACAGAGCCAAACGATATCAAACACAACATATATAACATTACATAACATATAATATTTAGTAAGATTTTTATGTATATATTCTATACATGTGCATAGGTATCTGTGTATACTCTTGATTGATTCTGTTTTTCTGAGAACCCTGACTGACACACATTTTGATACTGGGAAGTAGGGTTCTACTGTAGCAAATTTCTTAAAATGCAGAAGTGGCTTTGAAATTGGGTAATGGGAAGTGACTGGAAGAAACTTGAGGTGCATGCTTTTAAAGGCCTAGAAGAGACTTGGTAGAGGTATGGATATTAAAGGCAATATTGGCCGTAAGAAATTACCTGTTGGGGGCCAGGCACGGTGGCTCATGCCTGTAATCCCAGCACTTTGGGAGGCCGAGGCAGGCGGATCACGAGGTCAGGAGATCGAGACCATCCTGGCTAACGCGGTGAAATCCCGTCTCTACTAAAAATACAAAAAATTAGCCAGGCATAGTGACAGGCACCTGTAGTCCCAGCTACTCGGGAGGCTGAGATGGGAGAATGGCGTGAACCCGGGAGGCGGAGCAGATTGGAGTGATGCATCTGCAAAGCAGGAAACATCAAGCAATGCTAGCAACACCACGAGAAAAGGCAAGGGAGAATTCTTCCCTAGCGCTTCAGAGGGCAGGCAGCCCTTCTGGCACTGTGACTTTGGACTTCTAGCTTCCAGAGAACCCTGAGAGAATATGCCTGTGGTTTGAAGTCACCCAGTCTGTGCTAGTGTGTTACAGCAGCTCTAAGAAACCAGCCCAGCGTGGGTATGCATTTTCCTGAAGTCCAGATCTTGGCTATCAGATAGGAAGTGGTAAGAAAAGAAGGAAAGGCCAACTCTCTCTGTCTCTGGCCTGGATGGGTATCTTCCCACGTGGAGAAGGAGAGCTGCTCCTTCTGTCATTACTGTGCTGCTAATGAAAAGTGAAGTGACAAGAGTGAGAAAACCCAATGGCACCTCGTGGTCACACGCTGCAGGACTCGTGAGCTAGTGCAAGGAGCTCGGAAAGCTGTGATAGCACTCCCCGGAGAGGACACTTCTCTAGATTTTGAGAAAGGCACGTCTTCTCCAGTCTAGTTTCAGACCCAGAGAAAAGTCTGGTTCTTGGCTGGTATTTAAGCTCCTAATTTTTGTCATGTTGCTTTCTCACTCTAATTGTCTTGATCAAGTTTTCACCCTGTGAGATACACACACAGGAGGAATGGGATGGAGCACTCAGCCGTACACAGAGCCCAGCCCTACCTCACTCTGCTCAGTGTGCCTACTCTTGGCAAAATGCAACTTCCTGTTCAGAGAAAAAGGACTTAAAGAGGATCGTAAAATGGGCTCCCAAGGCTCCTTGAATAGCAAATAGCTTTTAAAAGACAACACTTTAATGGCCTATGAGTAACCAAGTCAAAAACAAAAGTATTGAATATCCCTTTAAATATATGCGAGTTTAAAAAGCAAGATGGGAATAGATTTGGCAAAGTTTCTTCTGGATTTTATAGAATTCGAAATGCTCGAAAAATTTTTACCTATACGCCCACACACAACTGCAAAACTTTTATAAACAACGTGGGGAGATAACAAAAGTGATACTGTGCAAATCCAAACAGTATGCAGCTTCTGCCTTGCTGTGCCTGATGGAAATATTTCTCTCTTTTATGAGCTTCTCTTTGCGGATGGAGACGGAAGAAAGATGGGCATATGAGGCAGGGAGGGGAGAAAGGGGGAAGAGACGCCTATTCCAGGGTTCCATGGCTGTTCTCAATACTCACTCGTGTTGCTCTCTAAATGGAACCATTTGCTGCACATTTTGAATTGTTAACATTTGGTAGAATAGGGGACAATGGATTTTCATGTAAACTATGAATTTTATGACAATGAATTAGCATGTTCATTGAACAGAAAGTAAACAAAGCTTAGTACAAAATTGGTTCAGTATATAACCTAACTCTTCTGCTGCTTAATGAAGCGATGGGATGAAACCAAAACAAATAGCTTTATGCTTTGTAAAGCACAGAGAAACATACTTTCGTGTGTAATTACTGTGTGGTTATGACAAGGCTGGTACCTGCCTGAACCATCAGTTACAAAGTTTGCAGCAACCAATCCTGCTTTAGCAGACTGGGTGTTGAACTAACAAATTACAACACTGGCATTAGAACAGAGAGGAAAATATACGTGCAAATATAGTCAGTTCTGACGAACCTCCAACATCTGTTAAGCACCTACTGTATGTGTGACAGGCACTGGGGATATGGCACAATGAGATGAGGGCATTTTCATTGTCAAGAACTCTAGGGAGGGTAGGGAGGATGAGGCATGATTGTCTTAGTTGTTTTGTGGTGATTAATTTTGTGTCATCTTGACCAGACCAGGTTAGTTCAGATATTTGGCTAACCTTTATTCTGGGTGTTTCTGTGAGGGTGTTTTGGATGAGATGGGCATTTAAATTGGTAGACTGTGTAAAACAGATGGCCCTCCCTTAAGTGGGTGAGCACCATCCAATCTGAGGAGGCCCTGAACAGAACAAAAAGGCAGAGGAGGGGGAATTTGTTCTCTCCGCCTGACTTCTTGAGCTGGGGCATGGTTCTTTTCCTGCCATCTTTTTACACCATCAGCTCTCCTGGTTCTCAGGCCTTCGGACTCAGACTGGACCCACACCACTGGCTCTGTTGGGCCTCCAGCTTTGCAGATGCCGTGGCTTCTACAATTGTGTGAGGCAATTTCTTATCATCTCCCCGCACATCTCCCACCTGGGTTCTGATTCTCTGGAGAACCCTAATTAGTACATATTTCCAAGAAGGAGACACTGAGGCAAGAACCTGAGGACTACTAGTTGAATAGGAGTGATCCAGGAAGCATGGGTAGGAAGGAGAGGGACCAAAATGAGACAGGGAAAGGAAGGAAGCCAGCCAAGGCTCACTGGCACTGTGGGCAACTGGCCATACCGGGAAATGGTATGGAACGGAAACTGGTGTTAGTCTGCCTGAGGGTGAGGGAGATGGGCTAGTCATCTTCCAGCTTTCTCCCCCTTCATTGCCTGAGAGCTGCTCCTAGGAGCGTTAACTCCTCAGCTCTTCTGGCCTTTGCTGTGCAGATCATGAGAAGCCTTCAGACGGAGCACAGCAGGTTCTTGTAGCTGGATGCCCTCTGCAGGTCCTGGAAGCTTAGGACCAAGGGCATAAGGGTGAGCATTGAATGGCATCCACTATCATGACTGAGGGGTTGGAGACTGGGCTGGCAACAAGGGCAAAAGGAGTTCAGAGGAGGAAGAGTATTATGGGATATAGTAAGAAAGGAGAAATTTATGGAGGAGTTGGGGCGTTGGCTTAGCCTCTGTAAAAGGGGAAGAGGCACCGTGAGCCAGGGTTGTGGAGTGTGTAGTTTTGGAGGCTATGAAGAGCCTGAGCTGGTGATGAAAGCTGGATCATTGAGTGCCATCAGCTCTGGAATGGCTACAGTGCAAGCAGATGTGACCCTAGTGTGCCACATGGACAGGACATTTTGAGCAGAGACACATGAAGTATTTTGGTTTGGCAGAGCCTCTCCCTTGCTCCCCAGCATCCATTCTTTTTTAAAAAATTGTTTTTTAATTTTTTTTTTTGAGTCGGAGTCTTGCTCTGTCACCCAGGCTGGAGTGCAGTGGCACAAGCTTGGCTCACTGCAACCTCAGCCTCCTGGGTTCAAGCGATTCTCCTGCCTCGGTCTCCTGAGTAGCTGGGATTACAGGTGCCTGCCACCATGCCCGGCTAATTGTTGTATTTTTAGTAGAGATGGGGTTTCACCATAATGGCCAGGCTGGTCTCGAACTCCTGACCTCAAGCGATCCACACGCCTCGGCCTGCCAAACTGCTGGGATTACAGGAGTGAGCTACCATGCCTGGCCCCCAGCATCCATTCTTTCAGCTTCCATAGCAATAGAATTTTCATCTGGGCACATAGCTGAACAAAATGCAGACTTTATTCCCAGCCTCTCTTGTAGCAAGGTGTGGCCATGTGACTAAGTTCCCTGGAAGGAGCTGTGAACAGAAATGATGTGAGCACATCTATGCTTTGCCCTTAAAGAAATAGGACAGGCTCTCCAGGTCCCCACCCTTCCTTCTGGTGGCTCAGATGTGCAGATGGTACAGAGGGCTGTGAATGAAGCAGCACTTTGAAGGGAGCAGAAAATCAATGCAGAAGGAACCTGAGTCCCTTGACACTTTATGGAGTAGAAGCGCAGGCTATTGTCAACATAACTAAACCCATATTCTAACTAACAGATGAGGGAAATTAACCTGGCTGTGATATTCAGGGTAAGCTTGGAGCAGGAAGGACACGGGACTCATGTGGATGATTCTGTCGTTGGCGCTCTCCCTTACACTGAGCTTGTTCACGGTTCTGAGGCTTGGCTCTCAGGCGGCTCTTTTGGACCTCAATTCTGGTATTTACAAACTGGCATATGGTGACTTGGCGGGGATGCTGTTGATGGAGGGTATGGGGTGGAGGTGGCTTCAGCGAGGGGAAGACACTGAGATACTTCCTGGGAAAATTCTGAAGGAGGAATGGGGTGTGACCCTGAGCGAGCACATCAGAGGTTCGTGTGCCTATATTTCAATGAATGTTTGAACATCTGGTTATGGAGGGACATCTGGTTGGGAAAATGAATTGTGTTGGGGTGCCCTAGTAGAGTGGCAGTAGCAATCCAATATAGCTGATATTCTGCAAGTAAATTGTCATATTGTATTGACCATTTACAATCTAACCAGATAAAATAGTCTATATTTGTGGCATGTACCCAGTCAGGGATTAAAATCGAATACACATTTACTCTGAGTAACGTGGCGATGCTTATGCTAATGTGAGTTTACAACTTAGGACTGGGGGTACCAGCTGTGCTTGGGACTCACTTCTTGAACAGAGGCAACGAAAGGGTGTTATCTCTCTGGTTCCTAAGGTTGGTTACAGGCCAGCAAACAACAGGGGGTGCCCCAAAAGGTGCCCCCAGAAACCTAGGCTCCTCTATCAGGGTACATCGTGTGAGCGGCCTCCTCTTGTGCACACTTCTCTAGAATGTTCAGAGAAAGGGCGTTCGTGCTGAGAATTTGGCTACATTTCATCACAGCTTCCCAGGGACTGTGATGCTTGGCGTGTGCCTGGACCAGGATAGGCGCTCAATAAGTGTGTGTGTGGAATAAACGCACAAGTAATTGACTTGGAGCTCGCCGTCAACACCTAAGTCATATATTGTTGGCCATCCCAGAACTTTAGTAACCATGTGTTTATTGAAAACCAGGTTCCCCCAGGAGGCAGTCGGTCCCTAATTTTGCTCGAGGTCTTTTTTTTAGCTTGAGCATTCAGAGATGGTCTGCGCTCTGTCCCTGGCCCTAGTCAGCCCCTCTCTGTAGATCAGTATGGACATTCAAATCTTTAGCTAATATTAGGCAGTGGTTTTGCAACCCATATGTAATTCATTAGTATGTAAAATGCTATCTGAGCCAAAATAATATACAAGCTGTCTGAAAAGTCTGGGAACAGAGAATAAACTTATTTCCAAGGATTTATTAGTTAACATTCAACAATATACTGATTCTATTTTTCCTCAACCGCCAGACACCTTTGTAGGTAAAGTAACTCTAAACTTAAAGCAATAGGTTCACTCTTTAGTCAGAAAAAGTACAATAAATATATATTTCCCTTGTTTCCATAATATTTGGACACTGTAATGTTCTTATTGTAATTTTGTTGTGGATTAACAATAGGATTATTGCTTTAAATTTAGTGATACTTCACCTGAAAAGCTATCCGGCTGTTCAAGAAAAACATATTGAATATGTATTTTTTTGATGATGTAAATAACATAATATTTAAAAGTAAGATTTTCATGTGTTGAGAAGTTTTTGTACATCTTGAAATTTATAAGCGCTTTGGAAAGCTTATTTTAAATTCTTTGTTCTGGATTAGTTAAAAGAGAACAAGTGCTTTAAAACTTACTTTCAAGTGTCTACTTACAATATGTTCTGAAATAAAATATAAAGATTGAGGTTTTGGCTTAATCCAAACTTTACTCGGCAAAAAATATTTTAAAAGGAGAAAATAATAAATTTGAAGTATGAAATAGGGAAAAGTGCATAATATTCTCCATCAAAAATCTGTCTTTGCAATATCCCAAGATGCCAGCAAGTTCCACATGTTCCATAAACCACTTTACAGGGGAACTTAATGGGCTGGATTTGCAGCAAGTTAAATGAGACTTTTTTTTTTTTAACTGATGTAGTTTTCACAGGCTGATGCCCTTCACTGTTGGAGCGAAACCATCTTGGTTGAACACGTGGGTACGTTTCACCATCAGCCTTGTGTCAAATAACCCTGAATTTGAAAATGAAAGCACCCTTCAGATCTTTGCTTTGGGGTGGTGTCATAAACAAATCTGAGTTTTGTTCTCACGGCTTACCATGGTCTCTTCCAAACCATTGATGTATTTATGTCCAAGTTCGAGGATTATATGAGCAGCTCTGAACATTTAATTTTTCGTTCCTTTACAGACGGGGTGAGGCTGAGTCCCTGACTCGTTACCGTGGTGTATGCGTAGCCGTGATGGTTGAGAGCTAGAATCTTCCTCTGGGAACCCTTTAGATAAAAGCTGTTGCCTTCGCATGTGCAAACCTATCATAGGTACACAGAGATAGTGAGAATATCCTGAGAGGGTGCACAGTTATTAACACGCAAGTCACATTTCTGAAAAGTATCAAGATTGGCAAATCTGAGGTCTCAGCAAAAAGTGGAGATCAGAGAAAACTAATAGAAATGACAGGAATCCACTGAAAAAGAAAGGCTGGGAGAAATTTGCTTCCCAAAGAAAACTAATAGAAATGACAAGAATCCACTAAAAAAGAAAGGCTGGGAGAAATTTGCTTCCCAAACAAATTAGGTTTGTTAATGGAAAAGTCTGCCGGCCCAGCTGATCCTCTCCGGAACCACTCTCTTTCCATTTTCAAAACACCGTTTTCTCCCAAGGCTGACTCGCTTACCAGTGCCAGTTGTGCAGCCAGCACCTCTTTAAAAGTCTGGAGGCAAAGCCTTACTGGCTTGAAATGTAATATATTTTATACTTACATTTTTCTCTAGTTTTGTCTACATAGACCTCAGGGGGAAAAATGCTTAGATGTCTTCTTGACCTTTTAATTAATTATTGCTGGGCGTAGAGACACATTTTTCTCTGCGCTTAGTTTCCCTACCTGATGTGTGGCAATTCTGGGGTTGAATTGCCTCTCTTTGTTTGCATTATCATAGACACCTGCCAACATGTGTGTGTGTTGGAGGGTGGGCTATGACAGCAATGGGATTTTCCTATTTTAAGGGACGGATCTGTGTAAACCGAGAAGTGTCTTTCTTCAAATATGAAGCCTGATTATCTCAGAGTAATTGCTTGTGAGGATCACTTTAACTCTTCACACTGCTTTAGAGCTTTATAATTTACAAACCAGTGTCATATACAGTGTGGCATTTCACGTGACTGGCTGTAATTCCTTCTTTGGGATGGCATGCCCATTCTGACTGCTAATATCCCCCCTTTCTCCCTTCTTTTCTTCCTTCCCCGTTTCCTCCTTCCCTTTTTACTTTTCTTTCCTTCTTTTCTTCCTTCCTTCCATTTTTTGCCTGCCTGTCTTCCTTCTCTCCCTCCTTCCCTCTCTCCTTCCTTCCTCCTTCCTTTCCTCTTTCCTTCTTTCCGTGCTTCCCTTCTTTTCTCCTTCCTTCCTGCCTCCCTTCTTCCTTCTTTCCCTCATTCCTTCCCTTTTTTCTTTCCTTCCCTACTATCCTCCTTTCTTCTTTCTTTCCCTCCCTCCCTTTATTCTTCCTTCTCTTTTTCTTCCTCCCTTTCTCCCTCCCTCTCCGTCTTCCCCCACCTTCTGTCTTTATAACACAAATATACTTATATTACAAATGCAAATATTTGTAATATAAAGTACAGTTTTAAAGTGCAATTTATGAGAACTGTATTTTAAAGTACAGTGTTTGAGAACTGGTACATTAATTCAGCAAACTTTCAGGATACACAATTAATATATACAAATCAATAGCTCTGCTATATACCAACAGCAATGAAGCTGATAATCAAATCAAGAACTCAAACCCTTTTACTATAGCTGCAAAAAACATAAAATGCTTAGGAATATACCTAATCAAGGAGTTGGAAAACTTTTACAAGGAAAACTACGAAACACTGCTGAAAGGAATCGTAGATGACACAAACAAATGGAAACATATCCCATGCTCATGGATGGGTAGAATCAATATTGTGAAAATGACCATACTACCAAAAGAAATCTACAAATTCAAGGTAATTCCCATCAAAATACCACCATCATTCTTCACAGAACTAGAAAAAGCAATCTTAAAAAAATTCATATGGAACCAAAAAAGAACCCACATAGCCAAACAAGACAAAGCAAAAACAACAAATCTGGAGGCATCACATTACCTGACTTCAAACTATACTACAAGGCCATAGTCACCCAAACAGCATGGCACTGTTATAAAAATAGGCACATAGACCAATGGAACAGAATAGAGAACCCAGAAATAAAGCCACATACTTACAGCCAACTGATCTTTGACAAAGCAAACAAAAACATAAAGTGGAGAATGGACACCCTATTCAACAAACAATACTGGGACAATTGGCAAGCCACATGTAGCAGTGAAACTGGATCCTTATCGCTCATCTTGTACAAAAATCAACTCAAGATGGATCAAAGACTTGAATCTAAGACCTGAAACAATAAAAATTCTAGAAGATAACATCAGAAAAACCCTTCTAGACATTGGCTTAGGCAAAGACTTTGTGACCAAGAACCCAAAAGCAAATGCAATAAAAACAAAAGATAAATAGATGAAATTTAATTAAACTAAAAAGCTTCCGCACAGCAAAAGAAATAATCAGCAGAATTAACAGACAACTCACAGGGTGGGAAAAAATCTTCATAATCTGTATGTCCGACAAAGGACTAACATCTGCAATCTACTAAGAACTCAAGCAAATCAGCAAGGAAAAACCAAACAATCCCATCAAAAAGTGGGCTAAAGACATAAATAGACAATTCTCAAAAGAAGATATACAAATGGCCAACAAGCATATGGAAGAATGCTCAACATCACTAATTATTAGGGAAATGCAAATCAAAACCACAATGCAATATCACCTTACTCCTGCAAGAATGGCCATAATAAAAAAAAATTTTTTAAATAGATATTGGCGTGGATGTGGTGAAAAGGGAACACTTTTACATTGTTGGTGGGAAGGTAAACTAGTACAACCACTATGGAAAACAGTGTGGAGATTTCTTAAAGAACTAAAAGTAGGTCTATAGTTTTATCCAGCAATCCCACTACTGGGTATCTACCCAGAGGAAAAGAAGTCATTATACAAAAAAGATACTTACACATGCATGTTTATAGCAGCAAAATTTGCAATTGCAAAAATGTGGAATCAGCCCAAATGGCTACCAGTCAATGAGTGAGTAAAGGAAATGTGATATATATATATATATATACACACACACATATGTATATATGCACACACGTATATATATATTCATGTAACCAAACACCATCTGCTCCCTAAAAACCTATTGAAATAAAAAATAAATAAAAATAAAAAAAGTGATTGCCTACAGCTTTGGTTTCCCCACATTTTGCTTTGTTAAGAAGAGCTCTTCAAACAAGCGTAATTTCCTGATCAGAGGCAAGGTGATGAAATAAAATGAGTATCAGATTGAGTTGGGAATGCTGGGACTTAGTCTTGAGTCTGCTGCTTCCTGTAATCATCTCTGAGCTTTAGTTTTCTCATTTTAAGATTAGCCTCAAATGAACACCCTTTATTTGCTTCAGAGCATTATTGTGAAGATTCAGTTAACACCAGTTATAAAATACCACCACTATCACTCTCTATCCGCCTCACATAACCTGTTAATTCTTATAGTTATTATTGTATCTGACCTTTTACTGGGTTATTCCGATTCTGAGGTACAGTGGATGCTCCATCAACACAGAGACTTTGTACATTTTGTTAACTTCTTTATTTCAAAAGCACATGGCAGTGCCTGACACAGAGTATGCACTAAATATAATTTAGTTAAAAAAGAATGAAAATCTTTCTTTTTCCTCCTCCCTCCCTCCCTCCTTCCTTCCTTTCTCTCTGTCTCCCTCTCTCTCTCTCTCACTTACTTACCTGTCTTGGGAGGCTTGTTACAGATTGAGAGTTAGGCCCAAAATGCTGGATTCAAGGAAGCCTTCTCATATTTGATTGATCTTTGTCTGTTTATTTCCCATTGTACCTCAGTTATTCCGCATTATCTCAAGACAAGATCAGTTGCATTCTCCTAAAATTTTCATTCAAGCTACTTGCTGTAACTATTGCTTTAAATATGTATCTCAGTATCATGCATTCCTTGGTTATGTACATTTGCTAATATTGATGCCTTATAGAGGAGTGTTTTCCTTATCAGTAGAGAAATGTGTAGAAATTTTTGCTTGAACCTAAGAGAGTCTAAATTTTACAACACAAGTCATAAATAAAGCTACATCTTAGTATTACTATTTTTTAAATTTTATTTTAAGTTGTAGGGTACATGTGAAGGATGTGCAGGTTTGTTACATAGGTAAATGTGTGCCATGGTGGTTTTCTGCACCTATCAACCCATCACCTAGGTATTACGCCCCACATGCATTAGCTCTTTATCCTGATGCTCTTCTTCCCTCACATCCATGACAGGCCCCAGTGTGCATTGTTCCCCTCCCTGTGTCCATGTGTTCTCATTGTTGAGCTCCCACTTATAAGTGAGAACATGAAGTGTTTGGTTTTCTGTTCCTGTGTTAGTTTTCTGAGGATAATGACTTCTGGCTCCATCCACGTCCCTGCAAAGGACATTATTTCATTCCTTTTTATTGCTGCATAGTATTCTGTGGTGTATATGTACCACATTTTCTTTATCCAGTCTTTTATTAATGGGCATTTGGGTTGATTCTCTGTCTTTGCTACTGTGAATAGTGCTGCAGTGAACATATGCATGCATGTATTTTTATAATGGAATGATTTATATTCCTTTGGGTATATACCCAGTAATGGATTGCTGGGTCAAATGGTATTTCTGGTTCTAGGTCTTTGAGGAATTGCCACACTGTGTTCCACAATGGTTGAACTAATTTACATTCCCACCAACAGTATAGAAAGTGTTCCTATTTCTCCACAGCCTCACCAGCATCTGTTGTTTCTTGACTTTTTAATAATCGCCATTCTGACTGGCATGAGATGGTATCTTATTGTGGCTTTGATTTGCATTTCTCTAATGATAATGGTGTTGAGCTTTTTTTCTTATGTTTGTTGGCCACATGTCTTCTCTTGAGAAGTGTCTGTTCATGTCCTTTGCCCACTTTTTAATAGAGTTGTTTGTTTTTTTCTTGTAAATTTGTTTAAGTTCCTTGTAGATTCTGGATATTAGCCCTTTGTCAGGTGGATAGATTGCAAAAATTTTCTCCCATTATGTAGGTTGTCTATTCAGTCTGATGATAGTTTCTTTTCCTGTGCAGAAGCTCTTTGGTTTAATCAGATCCCATTTGTCAATTTTTGCTTTTGTTGCAATTGCTTTTGACATTTTCTTCATGAAATCTTTGCCCATGCCTATGCACTGAATGGTACTGTCTAGATTTTCTTCTAGGGTTTTTATAGTTTTGGGTTTCATATTTAAGTCTTTAATCCATCTTGAGTTAACTTTTGTATAAGGTATAAGGAAGGGGTCCATATTCAATTTTCTGCATATGACTAGCCAGTTCTCCCAGCACCATTTATTAAATAAGGAATCCTTTACCCATTGCTTGTTTTTGTCAGGTTTGTTGAAGATCGGATGGTTGTAGATGTACAGTCTTATTTCTGAGTTTTATATTCTGTTCCATTAGTCTATGTGTCTGTTTTTGTACTAGTACTATGCTCTTTTGGTTACTGTAGCCTTGTAGTATAGTTTGAAGTTGGGTAACATGATGCCTCCAACTTTGTTCTTTTTGCTTAGGATTGTCTTGGCTATATGGGCTCTTTGTTGGCTCCATATGAATTTTAAAATAGTTTTTTCTAATTCTGTGAAGAATGTCATTGGTAGTTTAATGGGAATAGCATGAATCTATACATTACTTTGAGCAGTATGACCATTTTCACAATAACGATTCTTCCTATCCATGAGCATGAGATGTTTTTCCATTTGTTTGTGTCCTGATTTCCTTGAGCAATAGTTTGTAGTCTCCTTGAAGAGGTCCTGCACTTCCCTTGTTAGTTGTATTCCTATGTGTTTTGTTCTCTTTGTAGCAATTGTGAATGGGAGTTCATTTATGATTTGGCTCTCTGCTTGTCTGTTGTTGGTGTATAGGAATGCATGTGATTTTTGCACACTGATTTTGAATCCTGAGACTTTGCTGAAGTTGGTTATTAGCTTAAGAAGCTTTTGAGGCCGGGCACAGTGGCTCACACCTGTAATCCTAGCACTTCGGGAGGCTGGGGCAGGCGTATTGCCTGAGCTCAGGAGTTTGAGACCAGCCTGGGCAACACAGTGAAACCCTGTCTCTACTAAATTACAAAAAATTAGCTGGGCACGGCAGCATGTGCCTGTAGTCCCAGCTACTCGGGAGGCTGAGGCAGGAGAATTGCTTGAACCCGGGAGGCGGAGGTTGCAGTGAGCTGAGATCACCCCGCTGCACTCCAGCCTGGGCGACAGAGTGAGGCTCCGTCTCAAAACAAAACAAAAAAACAGCTTTTGGGCTGAGATGATGAGGTTTTCTAGATATAGGATCATGTCATCTGCAAACAGAGACAATTTGACTTCCTCTCTTCCTATTTGAATACCTTTATTTCTTTCTCTTGCCTCATTGCCCTGGCCAGAACTTCCAATACTGTGTTGAATAGGAGTGGTGAGAGAGGACATCCTAGTCTTGTGCCGGTTTTCAAGGGGAATGCTTCCAACTTGTGCCCATTCAATGTGATATTGGCTGTGGGTTTGTCATAAATGGCTGTTATTATTTTGAGGTATGTTCCTGCAATACCTAGTTTATTGACAGAAAGCTACATCTTAAATAGAATCTTTATAAAAGTACAGTTGATGTCCTCTGTCGCCTAAGAAATGATTTAGGATGCTCTGAAATGTACCAACTCTCACAGAAGACAATAGTGCATGTGATAAGGCTGGTAAGAGTCCTAAGGACCATGGCCACTAGGTTCACAAGCCTCTGGAGGAAGACCAGGTCATTTCTGTTGGTGAGGAAGAGGAAAGCCACACTGAGAAGGTAGGATTCAAGCTGGGCCTTCAAAGTTGAGCATGGGTATTATGTTTTTAATAGACGAAAGGTGAGACAATACATCGAAGGCAAGTAACGCTTGTTAGTTCAACCAGTAACTAGGCCAAAGAATAGAACAACAGGGAGGGGAAAATGAGTCTCACAGGAAAGCCTGACAAGTCAAGAAATGTGGGAGGGAGTCTGGGGACAGCGTGGTTAATGGCCTCTTCTGACACAAGTGCACGAAGCTAGCAGAAAGGGTCCTGGGGAAACTGAAGCACATCCTAATTACCTGCCTTGATAGGGACTCCATGCTTCTGTGAATGAAGACTGAGCCCACCTGCATTTTTCCTTTTTAGTGCTCTTATAACTCATCTTCAAGCCCTTTTTCTCAAAGCCCACTCCCAAGCTAGATCTTATCTCTGCCAAAATTATGGAATTATTTGTGGGAATCTAAAATCAGAATTTCACATTTTAAAAAACTTTTATTTCTAATGAATTGTTTGTATTTGTTTTTGTCTCTTCCTTTGGGCCTTGAAATCATCTTGAATGTGGATTCTGTTGCGTGGCAGATGAACTGTCCCCAACAGCTGGGGCTCAGGGGACTTTCCTCCAGGTTAACAGCAGTGGACTCCTCAGCACCTTTTAGGTCACTGTCATTTAATCAACTATCAATGTCTCCTTTCACTTTAATTCCTCCCTCCTTTGTCAAGTCAAACACTTTCAGGAAATCACACTGCCTGTGTTCTTCTGATCTACAGGTCTCATGGCCCCATCAAAAATTCAATGAACTTGTTTGGTTGGATGCATCCTTTATTACTTTCAAAATACAACAAAGCTGTCAATAAATTATTCCATCATCGCTTTTCAAGGTATCCATATTAAATGTAGCTGTCTAGAACTCTAAATTCATTGCCTTGACCTTTCTTATATAAAATACGGACATTCGTGTGTCTCCAGTGTTCAGGCATCCGTCTTTCTTTAGTAGAATTCCTCAGATATTACTAAAAGTGGTGATGATATGAAATATATCAATAAAAGGTACCAGGTAAAGGATTTTTCAGGTGTCCAAGCACACGAATGAGGTTGTGGGCACCTTGCAGTGCGTCTGAGGTTTTGGCTCTCCATGCCCACATTCCTGAGCGGCGCTCAGTGGCAGCAGTAAAATCCAAGCCGCCTCGTGATTGGTCGGTTCCCAGGATGTCCCTCTGCCTGCTCCTGGGGAGATCACGGGAAACGAAGGGCGATTGAAGGCGTCACACCCTGGTAGGAATTTTCCAATATAAATCCAGTAACTGTTTCCATGATGGCCTAAAGAAGAAGAGTCTGGAATCAATTTGTCACTTTTTCTGTGCCTCCCGCACTCTGACTCATTTTTTTGATGGGTCGTTTTTCATTGTTTATTGATGGAGGATTTGCCTTTGTAGGGCAGCGCAGCATTAGGCCAGTGTACTCTGAGGCAAGTGTGTACCTGTAGAGAGATCAGTACCTGCATTTCAGGTGTACACATTATGAAATCAGGCCCCTCCCATGCTAACAAGGGTCTCATCCTGTAAGCAGTGGACTATATTTATTATATGTATAGCTTTACCTGCATGGCGATTGTGTTTTGTAATTAGTATCACTCCAAGTTTTAGCTAAATTTTTGAGGAACTGGGGACCTTACAGCATTATCTCATTACTGGGAGAAGCCCAAGGAGTTTATACAAACACACCTACATGGTAACCTCACTATACCCAAATAATGACATCATTTCTATTTTTTTTCTCTCTGATTAAATGCCTCTTCTCTTTTTTTCGACTCTTCTGCACACACTTTAAGGGGTTTTCCCTGGTGTGTGTCCTCTTTTGTTTAGCCACCCGGAAATTGAAGTGCTTCAGGCCCTTTTCATTCTTACATAAAATCTTGGCTGCTTTTTCTCCCCAATATTTGGAAAAGTCAGGGTATCATGTGAGCTGCCAAGCGCACTGGGGTGGGAATTGGAAAGGATCCAAGGCCCTATTATTTCTTCCCACTCCTTCCCAGCTCATTGTGAACTTCTTGCACCAACTCCTAATATTTGTAGAAGTTCTCTGAGATGTTTGCCCTTTGCACCCTATCCCTTATACACTCAAAGAGTCTAATTCCAAAATTAATCACCAATATGGATTCAGATTAGCAAACAACTACCATAGACCGACCTCAGGGAAGCCTTTGGAAATACCACGTCCCTGGTTGGGCACTGGACATAGACACAGCTGTGCAGACCTTGGTCTCACACGGATTGGCTGTTAGGCGAAGGGCTGAGACCTACCTTCCTGTTTTGATTTACTGGGAACAGGTCAAAGGGCCCCTGAAAAGTACACAACACTTCCCGTTTAAAATAGATCTTGGAAGACATTGAAAGAAGAAGAAAGAATGTGGGAATGCAATGGGACAGGGTTCTTTGATCCTAAACCCAGTCAGAATCTTAATTAGCTGTACATGGAAGACCACAAAGAGCACCCTCCCCTAGAGCAGGCCTCTCCAAGTAAAATGCAAGTTCCAGGAAATGATTGAGTTGTCCCATGTCCAGCTGAGTCCATCATGAGGTTCAGGGAGATTCTGAATGAGGAGCCTCGTCTCTATGTATTCTGAGTGAGTGAAATCGCTGGTAATTCAGAGCATGTCTGTAACAGAGAGGATTTTTAGCTGTGAATGATATACCATGTACTATATATACACATAATCGAATGGGAGATACTGGCCTCCCCGCCTTCCCTTCTCGCTCTCCCTGTTTCCCACCCAAGAGGTCCAGATAGGATCACTGATGAGGGTGGTGTAGATGAGAAGGGCACTCAGGAAAGAATCCAGGGACCTTCCAGCCTTGGTGGTTGAGCCAAGATAAAGGACTAGCTAAGAAGCATTGAGCAGCAGCTGCAAAGGTAGGGGAAACACAGAGAAAAGGAGTACAACCCAAGCCAGGCCATGAAAGCGTCTCCAATGGTCATTGCCGTCTAAACTATCGAGAAGTTGTGTGAGATGAAGATAGAAAATTAACCGCTGTGTTTGATTAGAGGCAGGTCCTTACAAGAGTAATTTCTGTAATGCACTGGAAAGCTCCATTTGACAGACATTACATAAAAGGCTCAGTTATCCAGGAAATACGCATGCTCTTTTTCTGCAATGGTGAGAAATTTAGAAAAAATAAATCTGATGTGGCCTTCGAGTGCACGCCAGATCATGGGACAGGATCTCTGGCTGCTGTACCTGCCTCCCGCCCCCGTGGGACTTGGACAGAGCATGACCAAATGCCAGGGCAAACCCTGAGAGGCACCTAGGAGAGGAGACCACACAGAGTAAGGTGACCTGGGGCAGGAGAGTACATCCAGGGGGTGCGATCCCATCCCAGGCACGAAGCCAGGCTGTGTGGAGGGATGAGAGAGGGGACTCCCCCTGGGACGCTGTGTGATAATTCCCTGGTGTGACTTGTCCCAATTCTTTCATTCCTTCTTTCATTCAAAGAACATTTTGAAGCCCCCATTATTGATTACTGTTACAGATTCTGGGGATAAGGGGATAAATAAACCCACCAAAGCCCTTGCCTTAATCATGTTCAAGTCAAGCTCTCTGTGTGTATCCATGTCGTGATGCAAATGAAGACACAGGAACATGAAGGGGAACAGAGACTTTCCTGGGCACGGGAGTGGTGGTTTTCCACCTGGGATGTGCATTAGAGTCACCTGGGTGCTCAGCCCACGCTCTGACTGATCAGACCATTTTGTATTGGAGGTGAGACCCAGATGTGTAGCCAAATTTGGGGACGGCATTAGAGCTGGGTTCTAGAAGTGTGCTCCTAACCAGAGCATCAGCGTCACCCTGGAACTGCTGGAAATGCAGTTCTACCCCAGACCACCCCAGACCCACTGGATTAGGAACTCTGAGGGTGAGGTCAGGCAGTCTGTGTTACCAAACCCTCCAGGTGATCTAATGTGCATGGAAGTTTGAGAATCCCTGCCTCGCTAAGCCAACTTTCCAAAAGCCAGGAGGAGGAAAGGCTGGGCGTGGAGGTGTGTGTGACACCTCTGTATTTATGACACTGGGTAGAGTATTGATGACAGCCCGGTGCTGTGAAGAGCAAAAGAAAAGTGTTTCTGTCCTCAAGGGATTTATAGTCCCGGTTTGGAAATAACAACATGCAGGACCACTAGAAAGCAAGAAGCAGCACAGAATGATGTGTGAATGGCGTGATGCTCTGGTGACAGAGGAGATGCTACAGAGACGATTTTTAAAACTTCACTGCAGCTTTTAAACTATTCAATGAAGAGAATGGAATATTCCACAGTCACACTTTCTTTCCCACAAAGCTTTGCAGACTTCCATTATTTTCTAGCATTGCCTGCTGTCAAAACCTGAGCCTAAAAGGGATTTTCTCCTTTGTAGGTGTCTTCCTTTTTCTGCTGCGATATTGGAAGAAAATGTTCACAATCCTCAGTTTGAGTGAAGTGCAGCAGTCTAGCCGGGATGTGTCTCAGTGACTGGCCTCTATTTTCTTTTCTGGATAAAGGGATGCTGTTTTCATTTGCAGATACAATACTTCAGTCATTTCAGAGTAATTTTTG